>NW_016805834.1:951803-954069 GCF_001698545.2 Rhinopithecus bieti
AAAAAAAAAAAAAAAAAAAAAAAAAAAAAAAAAAAAAAAAAAAAAAAAAAAAAAAAAAGATTCTAGTATGTATACCAATTTATAAAATGACAAAATGGGGACTTTACTTGAATAAGGAAATAATGGAACTACTTGAGTAAAGCATTATGTGATTACTTGTTATTTAAAGAACAACTATGTTGGATTCATACCTCACAGTTATAAACCATAATAAATTACAACTTCATTCAGTATTGAAATGTCACAAACAAAAGACAAAAATTACTAGGATAGATTATAAGAAACATTGTTTAGAATGAGGAAATCCTCTCTTATTATGACCAGTAGGAAGCAAAACATAGTTAAAAAATACACCTTGCTTGAAACCACACACACACACACACACACAAAAGATATACTGGAAAAATTAATTAATAAGTTAGCAGCTAATTTCTGTAAGGAAGAGTTCCTACAAATCAATCAGAAATGCATTTTAAAATATTAAAATGAGCAAAGATTGCAGTAGAAACTTCACAGAAGAAGAAATATAAATGGTTATAAAAATATACAATTATCAACTTTCTTCATAAGAGAAATGTCAAAATAAAAAAATGAGAATTTTTTTTTTAGGCCTGTCAGAATTGAAAGATCAGAGAGTCATATTATTTTGTGTTGGGAAAATAGCATTCTTTTATGATGTAACTCCCAGCAAAGCTTATGTCCTAATAAAGGTTTCCAGGCAAGGGTGTGAGTTGGGCTGAAATTCAGCCAATGTGTAACTCTTTAAGCCTTACCATTAGGACTAATCCATCTATCTCAGGGGTTGGTTGACAAACTGTGCCCTGTGTGCCAAATCTAACCCTCTGCCTGTTTTTGTAAATAAAGTTTTGTTAGAGCACAGCTTCACTCATTGGTTTTTGTATTATGTATGGTTGCTTTCACTCTCTATAATGGCGGGGTAGAGTAGCAACAGAAACATTATGACTCTCAAAACCAATTGTATTTACTACCTAATCTTTTATAGAAAACATCTGCCAGTCCAGATGAAGGAGTACCATTTGCCTTCCACAAAATCTCTATTTAGTCACAAAGCCTTATTATACCTAAGAATGTACATTGACCAGAAATAGTGTTTTTTTCTACTTCAGTTTTTCAGAGATGATGAATTTTCCTAAATTTTCCAGACATCCCTATGGACTGTCAGTAGCCTAAGCCATATGGTGGTATAGTATCTGAAGTGCAATTTAGCAATACCTTCTAAAATGTATAGCACATAAACCGTTTGGCCATTTAATTTCATTTAAAGAAATTTATCTGATTAATATACTGTTATGTGAATGAAATTATGTACACAGTGATTCACTTTCAAAAATACAAATAACTTAGCCTACTTACAAGTTCATCATTAACACATTGCTTAAATAATGTATCAACCATTACAAAAGGAAAACTATGTGTATATTAAAAGTAAAATTTCCTTTAGGAAATCGATATGGTTTAAACTTCTCAAATAATGTTTTTGAATGAAAAAAGTAACACTCCGATTCTGGGATTGGCCAGGTAATTTGCTTTGGTCAATAAAACAATACTTCATGTAATAAAAATAGAAGCTTAAAAAAGAGGTTGCACATTTCTAGTTCCTCTCTTTGACCCTTATCATGACCATGAAAAGTTGCCTGCAGGGACGTGAAGGACGAATGGAGGGTAAGTGTTGAGGTACCATCAATTGAGTACAGACGCATGGGTGAATCTAGCCATGATTTTTCAAGTCTTCCAAGATTAGCAAGCAGATATTATATAGATTATAAAAAGTGTTATACATAGATTACCACTTGTGATTGCTATTGTTATGTGTTTTTCTGTAATGTGTCATGAGTTGTCTCTTTTGAGAGTAACCACAAGACAACGTAGCCACTTTCGAAGAGAGAGCTCTGACGAGGTTCGGGTGTCTTATTCAGATGAGACATAATAAGGAAATGAAATCAAAAATGCATAAATCAGAAGAAAATTATTAGTAACAGGTCTCAGAGAGGGTAGGGTTGCCAATAGGAGACTGACCAGGAGGGAGCAGTTCAGAGGCAGCACAGAGCTCAACCCGTGGGTGAGAAGTGAGAGAGAAAGAGAACTTCTCTCTTTTTAAATATAGTTCTTCCGTGGAAACTTTCTTTTCCCCTTCCCTTCCCTTTCCTTCCCTTCCCTTCCCTTCCCTCCTCTCTTTCTTTTTTCTTTTTTTCTTTCTTTCTCTCTCTCTCTCTTTCTTTCCCTCCCTCTCTCTTTTTTTTTTTTT
>NW_016805834.1:955271-961314 GCF_001698545.2 Rhinopithecus bieti
AAAATAATTTAAAAATGCAAATGAAAATAACATAAATAATTCAAATTTGTCACATCATGTGGGAAAACAGTTTTCAAATGTTAATTTTGAAAATTGATATTGATAAATAGGAATAAAATCACAAACATGGTTGGTGAAAACTTACAGTTTAAAAATAATTCTTCCAAAATATTTTGGAAATACGTATAAAAATATGAGACTCTTATGTAGCCTTATGTCTAGAAATAGCACTTAAAATTTGTCTAAAGAAAATTATCTTTGATGCTTATAAAGTCATCACTACAAAGATGTTAATGATGAATATATTTTTGATAATGGAAAATATGGTATATTATTAAGAATAAAATGCTAAATGTATGATACATTGACTTTATTACCTATAGGTAAAAGGCACTTTGCTAATAATATGTACTTAGACTGACAAAAAAAAATCCACATTTAAAAAATTTTCATAGTCACTTGTTAAACTGTTTAACTAAATGAATTTCCATGATACTTCCTGGTTGATTCCTCAATTCAGTGCCCAGTAACCTTGACAAAAGTTGGTAGTTATATTTTCCTAATCCGTCCAGATTGTGAGTCCCTTAAAATAAGATCACTTTGTCAGATGAAGAGGCTGTGGCAAAGGGAGCTTTAAATATTCACCTAAGGTCACATGATGTGGCAATAAAGTTGGGCTTGCCACCAGGCAATCTGGTTCTAGTATCTGCACTCTCAACTTCTCAGAAAACATTCTAGACAGTAGAGTAAAGGACTAAGTTAATGTGCAGAGACAGAAAAGCATTTGATGCATGGGGAGAGATCTCAACAGCTTTCAGACACATCTACTGAGTATTTACTTGATGAAACACAATTCTCTCTACTGAGTAATAAACATAGGATGTGACAAAATACAAATTTAAAAGGCAAATTGGAGCTAGAATTTGGATACTTTTAACAACTGATAAAATAATAAGACATTTGAAAATATGAGTGAAATATTCAAGGTAGAATGTAAAATTACACCTATACAGAAAATTTACATCTACCAAATAATAACAATCTCACATTGATGAAAAGTAATTTAATATTTTGAAAATTTCTGAGAGAAGTAAAAAGAATAAAACTCTGTGAACAGATTGGGACATCTGTTGAACTTTTAAATGAAGCTTTTAAGTTTGAATTTTATGAATATTTTCTCAATATTTTCAATCATTCATATGTTTGCACATCTGTTTGTTATCCGCCTTTAACACCATACATGACACAAATATTCAATTAAATTACAGAAGCAGATCACACCTAATACAATTATAAATGTCATTTATACCAAATGTCAGAGAAAATGAAATACAAAATGTCTAGCTGAGTAAATTATGAAACTTGAATTTTTATAGTTGATTAAGATACAATATTAATAAAGATGGGAAACAAGTTTAGATTAACTGGCAGTAAACTATTTTAGGTAAATATTTTCAACTGGAGTCTATATTTTCAAAAGCATGTCTATCTGACATAAAGAAGCAATAACTAATAGCAAAGGAAACATTATCTATGCTTATAAGTGAATAAAATTTATTTCATTATTTGATTCTGTAGTTAAAATATTCTTCATTCACTCAGTTCATAATTGTATATTGAATACTAATTATCATCACACATTTGTTCCGGGTTCTAGTCCCAAACTTGATATTTATCTTGTACACATTACTGATTATACCCTTCTTAGCAGGGTCATCCTGAATAAGTGTTGTAAATATTCTGAGTTTTGACACATATTGTATAATACAGAAATCTATTACTCATTTTTTTTTCCATTTTGAAATGATTCAATGACATGATGTACATGAAAATGCTTTGTTAACTCAAAAATTAAATATACAGATGAGAATTTCCTAGGAATAGTAACATAATCATAACAAATTTTAGTATTCATATACCTCAGGATATTTGCTCTGTTGGTGTTGTCACGTATGAAAGCATAATAGTTCTCCTCTCCACATTGGCACTCTTATAAGTGAATTTATAAACTATCTCTGTTATGTGATGACATTTTGTTCTCCCATAAAACATGGTCAAAATTTACAAATTCTATTAGTCTGATATCTAAAACCAATTCTTATAAATCCCTTTTAAAACTTTAAGAATCACTAAGAAAAGAATAAATATGCTACTAATCCACCAATTATGCCAGGAGAAGGCTCTAATTAGTGACATCTCATTTACAAAACGGTTCCATGCAAGCTATTGACTTCAGATGCATTTTGATGCTGACAGTTTCCCCACCTGGGAAATGTAAAAATACTATGTGAAGATAATAGTGAATGCAACATAAAAATTGCCACAGCAAGCACCTTGTCCATCTGACCCTGACAGGACAGACATATTGATTGGCTGGGGCTGGCAGAAGATTAAGCTGCCAAGACAGAGAAGCAAATGCAGGTGGATAATACAACCCACATGTTACACTTCTTCCTTTAAATTATGCACCAATCTAAAGTGACTGCTGCTTGAGATTGTGAGTTTAACTCACGATCACTGTAAACTGGAAATTGCCTGGAAGTTCCTACTAGAAGTAGCAATAAAGCTACACTTAGCCTAGGGTATTTGAAGGAAAATTGCTATCACTGCTAATACAATTTATAGCCAGCTTTGCCATTGTAGATAAATCCATGTTTTGACTTTGCGACCATTGAAACATAAAATTAAACCTTTTAACCATGGTCAAGGCTTTTGTACTAGATGGTAAAAGCCAGCTATGATTGTTATCAGAAAGTTATTTCTAACTGTCAATTCTGGGGAAGAAAGAATTTTAAGCATCTCTGAAGTTTTATTTACAGTTAATTGGATACTCCATAGTAAAAGATTATGAATTGATTTATGAAAAGAGCTTCTAGAGGCCATGACTGAGCTCCGTGCCTTTGGTCTGAATGTGCTTTGCTTTTATTATTGTTGCTAATGCATTGATAAGAACACTTTTGTTGATAATAAGCTTAAAAGATATTTACTTTATTGTGCTTACATGTTCCTAGAGGATGTCTGAACAGAATTTTGCTGAATGGCTTGGCTGCAAACCAAACACAGCATTGAATGCTTCCTTCAGACTATTCAGGGAAATTTATGGGAAGTAATAAATACAACTGCTGAAGTCTTAGAATACTGCCATTTTAAGAAAGTATGTCCTGTAAGGAGGTGAATAGTAATAGTTTTATCAAGGCAAAATGAAATAGACACCTGATGTAATTATCCAGATACTGTATATTTTCTCTTAAATAGGAGCTCTAATTAAATTTAGGTGGAGAGGAAGATTATTTGCCTTCATTTTCCAAATAAAAGCATGCCGAAGGGAAATCAGAAAGGCTTGTAAGAATGCCTCTGAAAACTGTATAATAATCAGAAATAAACAAAGTAAAAATGTTATACGTGTCTCATCTATTTTGAATATAACATTTATAAACTTTCAGGTATTCTTAGAAATATTCAAATCGGCCCTTGGGTCTTATATCAAGTGTTTTAGTCTTCTAAAGGAGAAATTATGAAAATAGGAAAGGAGAATGGTAAACAGTGAATGTAGTCTGAGCAAAATAACTCAGTTATGCCATTCTTGTCTTGCTATGAAAGAAACCTGAGGCTGAGAAATTTGTAAAAAGAGGTCTAATTGGCTCACAACTCTGTAGGCTTTACAGGAAGCATAGCACTGGCATATGCTTCTGGTGATGCCTTAGCAAGTTTACAATCATGAGAGAACAGGCACGTCACATGGTGACAGCGGGAGCAACAGAGAGTTCGGGGGAGGTGCCACACACCTTTAAACAACCAGATTTCATGTGAACTCACTCATTACCCAGGGCATGGCACTAAGCCATCCATGAGGGATCTATCTTCATGATTCAAACACCTCCCATCAGGCTCCACCTCCAACACCAGGAATTACATTTCAATATGAGATTATGAGGGGAGAAATATTCAAATCATATCATAAGTCTAGATGATTATTTAAGTGAGACAGTTCAGCACTTTCTATAGAAGACATGTACAGGAAATAAATGCAGAGGACATTCTGAAATCCTTGTCAGCATACATGTGAAGAAATACATATATATGTTTGTGTTTATACGTGTGTGTGTGTATTGTGTCTTTGCATGTATCCTACTTCAATAACTGAAACAATCTTGTGGGAGAAAGCATATACAGAGAGTAGGTAGAAGCAACAACTGTACTCTGTTGTGGAGATTATGATAAAAAAGCAGAACAGTGATCTGTGGACACAATTACTGATATTAGATTGTTCTACGTATCAATTTGCTGCCTCTCATACTGGTGAATTTGGGGACAAGTTACAGATTCCCTTGTTGTTTCCAAGTACCAATACACTCTTTCTTCTTCCAATAGGGCCCCTATTAAGAGATACTTTTTATTATATAATAGAAAAATCATGGCCTTTGGAATCAATCTTGTTTATGAAAACTGGCCTTGTTGATTTACTTTCTAAGTGACCTTGGACAATTTTCTCAACTCACATTGTGATTTTGTAAAGGTAAAAGGCAATAATACATTTGAAGTATGTATAAACACTTAGTGGATTACTGTTAATTTCCATTTTCTTTTTTCTTTGCCGAGGGCCTACTCATTAAATCGAACTTATCCCTTACCCTAAACATCCAGACCTCATTTATAATATTAATAAAAGTGTTTTAGTCTTTTTAAGCATCTCTGCTTACATATGATCTGCCTTACATAAGTCAGCAAGGGTATGGGGCTGCTACCTAAGGACAGAGGCCTGTTTGAGTTTCCACCATTAACTGTTTCCATGATTCCCATATGCCTGGCCCTCCATTTTACTTGATGATTGCTTGAATTTTGTTGGAACCTCAACTTCCTTCAGACAATCCCTTTTTTCCCCCTGTATATTCTATCTAATCAGTTCCCTAAGCTCACTGTTGCATACTTAGGCAAATCTTTTCCGAGAGATCTTTTTTCCAAGAGGGAGGATGATACTATGAATGGTTTCAAGTCAGTTTTGACTACGGAGCCCAGAAGAGAGAGTAAATCTTTGGTGACTTAGTGAGTGAGTGTAGACAACGTTGAGTGTAGATTGGCATATATAGGCAGATGAATAGATTATGCAAAGTTTAGAGGAGATAAAGATTGCAATCAGTTCAGCATGTCTGAACCACACAAAAAGCAAGATTAGATAGTAGTAAGATATGAAGTAGGAAATGTAAAAGGAAACAAAGTCACGATGGGGCTAATAGCAGTTTTAAGAGTTGGTATATTCTCCCAAAGGCAACTGGAAATTTGTGACTTTAAGCAGGAATCAGTCAGATGAACTTTGTGCATTAGGTGGAATATTTTGTCCTGAGCACAAAGTATGGATAAGTAAAGGCAAGACTACAGATGGAAAGAACATTTATATAACTTTTTATTAACATAGATGCAGCATAAAGGTCACACAAACTAAATTACTGATTGTATAGATGTAGAAAAGTAAACTGATTTGAAACAGAATTATGAAAATTGACTGATTAAGGTTGTTTTAAACTTGCTAATATATCCTAAAGAGAGTTAAAAATAACTTGTTTTAAATGGCCTATAACTTTAGCTAAATCTAACAATAAGGTGCCAAAAGACTTTTTTTTCCCCTAGATTTATCTCACTAATTGTAAATGACACAAAGTCCTAAGGGTCATTGTTCTATTAAGTTTAGCTTGAGTTAGTGAGTTTATGTTTGTCTTATCAAATCTCTAAGTTCTTATGTGAATTAAACACAATCTATATGATCATTCCTTGATAGATATGCTATCTGAAATGGGCATATTTATTTATCTATTTTCAGTTGTTCAATATTATGAACACTTAGCTTTTCTGGTGCAAGAGCAATAATGATTTCTGGAGTTTACAATATAAATCTACATAAAGACAAATATTGAGTGTTTTAAAGTGGCTCTAGGCCGGGCGCGGTGGTTCAAGCCTGTAATCCCAGCACTTTGGGAGGCCGAGACGGGTGGATCACGAGGTCAGGAGATCGAGACCATCCTGGCTAACACCGTGAAACCCCGTCTCT
>NW_016805834.1:961656-999323 GCF_001698545.2 Rhinopithecus bieti
GAGCGAGACTCCATCTCAAAAAAAAAAAAAAAAAAAGGGGCTCTAGTTATTTCTTTATGCCTTGTTTAATCTCCGGCTTTTAAAATGAAATATCTTTCAAACAGGTATTATATTAATATGACATTTTGGCATGTGTATATTCTCATTTTCTCTCACATGACATGTACTGTTCTATTTAAAAATCAAAACATATCTTCAAAACTCTCCAAATCTTAGGTTCAACGTCATTGATGAACATGAAGCTTTTCTTTTTTCATTGTTCATCATTGACAGGAAGAACAGGCAGATAACTTTAAAATATCATATTTAATAAAGTTCACCATGAAATTTCAAAGAATAATGGATCAGCTGGACAAAATAAAAAGATTAACTCTTCTATAATACTGGTCAAAGATTTTTAAAGTGGGTAGAAGGCCAGTTATTTCAAAGAAAGCCAACTTAGATGGAAAATAGAGAGATGCAATGTGCAGCCAACAGCCAGGGGTGCATTTGTCTAAAGTGAGTTTGTGAGTGTAGGGAATGGGCAACTTCAGCAAAGTTTCAAAACAAAAAATCAATGTGCAAAAGTCGCTAACGTTCTTATACAACAATAACAGCCAAGCTGAGATCTAAATTGGGAAAATAATCACATTCACAATTGCCACATAAAAAATAAAATACCCAGTAATACAGCTAACCAGGGAGGTGAAAGATCTCTACAAAGAGAACCACAAAACACTGCTCAAAGAAATTAGAGATGACGCAAATGGAAAAACATTGCATGCTCATGGATAGGAAGAATCAATATTAAAATGACCATATTGCCCTAAGCAATTTATATATTCAATGCTATTCCTATTAAACTAACATTGACATTCTTAACAAAACTACAAAAACTGTTTTGAAATACATATGAAACTGAAAAGAGCCTGAATAACCAAGGCAATCATCATAAGCAAAGAGAACAAAACTCGAGGCATCACGCTACCCAACTTTAAACTACACTACAGGGCTACAATAACCAAAACAGCATGGTATTGGTGTAAAAACAGACACATTGACAAATGGAACAGAATAGAGAACCCAGAAATAAGGCAAATAAGGCTTCATACCTACAACTATCTGCTCTTCAATAAGCCTGACAAAAACAAGCAATGAGGAAGAATTTCCTATTCAATAAGTGGTGCTGGGATAACTGACTAGCCATCTGCAGAAGACTGAAACTGGACCCCTTTCTTATACTACATACAAAAAAAAAAAAAAAAAAACTCAAGATGGATTAAAGATTTAAGCATAAAACCCAAAATTACAAAAGCCCTGGAAGACAACCTAGGCAATACCATTCAGGACATAGCCATGGGCAAAGATTTCATGATGAAGATGCCAAAACCAATTGCAACAAAAACAAAAATTGACAAATGTGATCTAATTAAACTAAATAGTTTCCACACAGCAAAAGAAACTATCAACAGAGTAAACAGACAAACTTAAGAATGGAAGAAAACTTTTGCACACTATATATCTGACAAAGGTCTAATATCCAGCATCTATAAGGGACTTATACAAATTTATGAGAAAAAAAACATTAAAAGGTGGGCAAAGGACACTAACAGACACTTTTCAAAAGAAGGCATATGTAGGGCCAACAATTGTATGAAAATACCACCATGCTCAGTTAATTTTCATATTTTTAGTAGAAATGGGGTTTCACCATGTTGGCCAGGCTGATCTTGAACTTCTGACCTCAGGTGGTCTGCCTGTCTTGGCCTCTAGAAGTGCTGTGGTTACAGGCATGAGCCACTGTGCCCAGCCCTGAAGAGAAATATTTGGACACAGACACACAGGAAAAGCTCTATGTGTTAGCAGAGATTAGAATGAGGCCACTGATTAATTTTTTTGTGTGTAAACTATGCTGAGCTAAGGGATGCCCCAGATAGCTGGTAAATATTGTTTCTGGGTGTGTCTGTGGAGGTGTTTCCGGAAGAGATTAACATTTGAATCAGTGGACTGAGTTAAAAATAATCTACCACACCAACTAGTGTGGATGAGGATCATCCAGTCCGTTGAGGGCCTGAATAGAATAAGAAGGTAGAGGAATTGCAAACTTTCTCTCTTTCTTTTTCATCTGGTACATCCATCTTCTTTTGATATCCAACATCAGAGCTCCTGGTTCTTGGGCCTTTGGACTGTGCCCCTCCACCACCCTGACCCTAGTTCTCAGGCCTTTAGACTCAGATGGAGTTATACCACTAGTTTTCCTCGGACTCCAGCTTCCAAACAGCAGATGGTGAGACTTCTTGGTCCTCATAATCATGTAAACTGATTCCCACAATAATCTCCTTATGTGTATGTCTATAACCTATTGCTTCTAAAGAACCATGACTTTTACACAGCTGCAAGAGAAAGAATGACATGGATTGACAGCCACTACCAAAAGTGAGAAAGATTTAGGGAAAGATTATCTTCTGCTGCTTTCAGAGGGAGCATGATCCTGCTAACACCTTAATTTTGGACTCTTGGCCTACAGAACTATGAGAGAAAAAATTTCTGTTGTTTAAAGCATCTAGCTTGTAGTATTTTTTTTTTTTTAAGGACAGCCCCGTGAAAGTAATACACCACTTTAATTTATGACAAGTTAGAAGTTCCAGTGCTGTTACTAACAAATTCTGAGTGGCCCATGAAAAAGGCAAATTATTTACAGAGACTAACAGTAGATTACCAAGGCTTTAATAAAATAATTCCACCTATAGCAACAGCAGACCTTGATAGTGCAAAAGGTACAACAAGCTAAAGGAGACTAGAACTCAGTGATTAAATCTGCAACTGCTTTTTTCTTTATTTCAATCTTGGTTTGGAGCCAAAAGCAGTTTTCCTTCATGTGGAAGGACACCAATTTACCTTTGTTGTATTGGTAGGGTTATTTGAATTCACCAGCTTACTGTCATTATTTAAATGTAGAAGGGGTTTGACCTTAAAGCAGGTCTCAAGTGTGAATATACACTACATTGATGACAGCATGGTAATATCAGAAATTGAACAACAAACTGGCACTGATGTAAATGTAGTAGTGACATACGTGACTGCCAGAGGCTGGTTGATAAATCCAGAAAGGATACAAGGTTCACCCAAAAGGTGAGGTGGTTAGGAGTAACTTGGACAGGAGTCACCTATAACATCATACAGGCAACTACATATAAAACTGGTAATTGTTGCTACTATGGAAATTAACAAGAGGCTAAGGACTTTGTTGGATTATTTTGATTTTAGAAACCTGTATTTCACATCTGGGTCTATTGACAGTTCATATTAAGTTCATGTTTGTATGGAGGCCTGAACAACAACAGCCTATGTCTTAATTGCAATAAGTGGTGGCTTAATCAATGCCTGCAAGGCTAACCGACATCCAGTTAAAGTCCTGGACACCAAAGCTCTGATGATCTTCCCTTATTGATAACATTTCGCATATGTTGACACACTACTGGGAGAATTAAGCACACCCATTAAACTCTTTTGAGAGACGACACTTCCTTGGAAACTTGTACCTCCTTTCTCCTGAACTTTATTCATGTACATTTTCCCCTTTGTTGATTTTAAATAATATAATTTTGCTCTAAAAAACTTTACCATAAGTATAATGGCTTTTGAGTTCTGTGAATCCTTTTACCAAATCATCAAGTCTGCATATTATCATAAGGAACCCTGACGCAATTGTCAGTTGTCTTTTAGAAATATTTGAAAAATAAGAAAAAAAATTTTGGAATTATCATTTATAGTGTTATAATTGTATATCCAGATTTCCCTCTGTTATCATTTTCTTTTTGAGTGAAGGACTTTCTTTAACATTTCTATAATGTGTATTTGTGGGGATGAATTCTTTCCATTTTTCTAGTTTTAAACTTGTATTAGGATTCTCTTACAGGGACAGAGCTGATAGAATGCGTGTGTGTGTGTGTGTGTGTGTGTGTGTGTATGAGTTTATTAAGTATTAACTTACATGATCACAAGGTCCCACAATACTCTGTCTGCAAGCCGAGGAGCAAGGAGAGCCAGTGCGAGTCCCAAAACTGGAGAACCTGGAGTCCCATGTTCTAGGGCAAGAAACATCTAGCACAGGAGAAAGACGTGGGCTGGGAGGCTAGGCTCGTCTCTCCTTTTCACATTTTTCTGCCTGTTTTATATGCACTGGCAGCTAGTTAGATTGTGCCCACCAGATTAAAGGTGGACCTGCCTTCCTCAGCCCACTGACTCAAATGTTAATCTCTTTTGGCAACAGCCACACAGACACATCCAGGATTAGTACTTTGTATCCCTCAATCCAACACTCACTATTAACCATCACAACACTAGTCTTTATCTTGTCTTCTTTTTTTTGTGGTAAGAACAGCTAACATGTCTGCCCTTTTAAAATATTTTTAAGTTTGCAGTATTAGCATTGCATCTTTAGCCACAACATTGTACATCCTATCATCATGCATAACTGAAATATTATACATATTTATTAGCAACTCCGTACTTCCCTCTTCCCCTAGCCTCTGGCAATCACTATTCTGTTCTTCGTGTCTATCATTTTGACTTCTTTAGATGCTTGATATAAATGGAATCATGCCTATTTGTCCTGCTATAACTAACTCATATCATTTATCATAATGTCTCTAAGATTAATCCATGTTGTCATGGTCGCAGAATATCCTTTTTTTAAAAGGTAAGTAATATTCCATGGTGTGTTTATACCATATTTTCTGTGTCCAATTATCTGTCAATGGACACTTAGGTTGTTTCCACGTCTTGCTTATTGTGGATAATGCTGCAATGAACATGGAAGTACTAATATCTCTTGGAAATCATGATTTCAATTATTTTGGGTAAATAAGCAGAAGTAAGATTGATGGATTATATGGTAGTCCTGCTTTTAATTTTTTAAGGAACCTCCATACTGTTTTACGTAGCAGTTGCATTCCTACCTACAATTTACAATGGTTTCCATTGCCCCACCTCCTCACCAACACTTGTTTTCTTCTTTCCCTCTCTCTTACTTTTTTTTAACATAATAGTCATTCTGACAGATGTTAGGTAATATCTCAAGTAGTTTTGAAGTGCATTTTCATGATAATTAGTAATATTGAGCATCTTTGCATATGCCTCTTGGTAATTTTTATGTCTTCTTTGGAAAACTCTGTTTGGAGACTTCCCATCTTAAAAATCAGGGTTTTAATGTAGCTCCAGCTTGTCTATTTTTGCTTATATTGCCTGTATTTTTCTCATCATATTCATGAGGTCATTGCCAAGACTAATGTCATGAAGCTTTTCACCTATATTTTCTTCTAGGAGTTATACAGTTTAAGATACAAAAGTCTTTCATCTATTTTGAGTGATTACAGAGCAGAAATAAATGAAATAGAGACTAAAAAATAATAAAATAATTTGATGAAATTAAGAATTTTTTTTGAAAAGACAAATAAAATTGAAAACCCTTTAGCTAGGCTAATTAGAAAAAAGAAAAGAAGACTCGAGCAAATGAGGCAAGAAACAAAAGAGGACACATTATAACTGATGCCCCAGAAACAAAAAAAGTATGGTAAGAGACTAGTATAAATAACTCTATGTGAACAAAATGGATAACCTAGACCGAATAAATTCTTAGAAACATATAACTTATTGAGACTGGATCATAAAGAAATAGAAAATCTGAACAGGCCTATAACCAGTACGTAGATTGAATCAGTAGTCAAAAAGCTCTCCCCTAAAAAAGACTAAGACCAGATGGCCTCACAGGCAAATTCTACCAAATATTGAGAGAATTAATGCCAATCTTCCAACTATTCCAAACAATTAAAAAGGAGGGATCACTTCCAAACTCATTTTATGAGGCCAGCATTACCTTGCTGCCACAGCCAACGACATTAAAAGACAAAGAAACTGTAGGCCAATATCTCAATGAATAGAACGTAAGCTCAAAAATCCTTAACAAAATACTATCAAACTAAATTCAAAAGCATATTGCCTTCACTTGGGGATACTTTTTTTTCACTTGATATAGAATTATAGGTTGACAGGTTTTTCTGTATGTACTTTAAATATATTGTTCAATTATCTTCTTACTTATTTCCATCAAGAAATCTCCTATTATTCTCGTCTCTGTTCCTCCCTAACAATGTCTCTATGTGCCTTTCTCTTTACCTATTATTAGGATTTCATTTTTATCACTACATTGGAGCAAATATGATGTGCCTCGGTATGTTTTCTTTCTGTTTATTGTGCTTGGGTTTTGTTAAGCTTCCGGGATCAACGAAATAATGTTTTCCATTATTTTGGGAAATTTTCAGCCATTATTTTGTCAAATATATTTCTGCTCTTACTTCTTCAGGGACCATAATTATTTATGTACTAGGCTGCTCCAAGTTATCCCACAGCTTGTTGATTCATTCTTTCTTGTTACCTTCCTTTTTTCTTTTACCACAAATCTTTGTGTGGGTGGTTCTATTCTTCCTTCAGAAAGTCTCTTTACTCATTTCTCTGCTGAATAACTAACAGAATCTTTTGAAGATCTCCAGATCTCTCTCTTGTTTCTAGTACTCTTCTGGGAACTATAGGCACCTGCCTTCTAGGACCACAGAACCGCGTCTCCCCACCTGAAAGATTCCATTAGGTTCTTCCTGGTTTCTTCTCTTTGTGCCATCATTTAGAAACTGTGTCCAGGCTCTAAGTAAAGAGAAGCATGGTGTTCAACTTTTTTGCTTCCTAGCTCGTAGGGTTTGCTGTCCTTTGACTTCTGATACCCATTGTCTTAAAACCACTCCTTCATATATATTATTGTTAGTTTTCAGTTATTTCAGGTAGAAGAGTAAACTGACCCCTATTACTGCACAACAAAATAAAGGGGAAGTCTTCTTGTATATTTGAAGATGTTCCAATCACTTATTGTGCTTCCATGCCTTATGGGATATATATAGTGTTCCAAGCTAATTTTTCACTTTCTCTGTGTCAACCCAATAGGGGAGACCTAGATCCATTTGTGGAGAATAGTAATAAAATATCTTACATTAGGGAAACTTATGACCAGTAAAGTTTTGTTGAATACAAGCCCTCTCAGTTGTCTGAGCCAAAAAAGTTTTGTGTGTATGTGTGTATGTATATATGTGTGTACATATGTATAATAGCAACTGCACAGCAAATTACACTTTCAAAGTTGTAAATATATCTAGAATAGGATTTGCTACAATAATAATAAAACAAAATAACTATAACAAATGACTCATTTTTAATCAATAATGTTAAACTTAAGGTTAAAAATCAAACACAAACAATTTACTTTGTCAGTAGTGTAAATATATATAAAATACATAAACATTTTACTTTATAGTTGATATAAGTTCAAGATAATAAAGATATGAAAATTTATTTCATCTTTGTGCTCTTGGATTGATGGTGTACCTGATTTTTTTTCTACCATCATTGTACATTATTCTAGATATATTTCAAAATAAGTCATGGGAAAGATCAATTATCATGATAATTTCAGTTACTTCAGTTCCTAGTAAAGTCTGGTTTCTTGCTTTTAAAAACTGTATTTGCAAAATCATAAAAGGAAATTAATAAACAAACAATAACCTTCTGATCATCTACAACATGTTGCATATAGCACATTTCAAATACATCCATATCAGTTTCTAATATTTGGTTCACAGAGTCCTCTGTTTCCTTTTCCTGTGATTAGGAAATGGAAAAAAAATTACTTTAAAAGAACATGAACTGTAACCTAATAACTCTATAACTTCATGCTATATGGTATTATTAAATGAAATTATGTGTGTGATATATTATGAAAAGTTTGCCTTAAAGAAAGTCCACAAAAATAGCAACTAAAAAAAAAATTCTAAAACCAAATGAGTCTCCGGCCAAAAAAAGGTAAGAAATAAATAGAAAAGGTAATTCTTGACATATTTTTCTATTAGAGTGGTGGCACCAACGACTTATATACATTGCAGTCATAATAATATGAAGCTGTGAAAACTGTGTAAAAGAAGTTTTCATTGAATTTTTCAAATAACTTCACAAATTTTAGCACGCTTGATTTAGAAATCCCTCTCCTTATTTTCTTCCTGTTATTTGCTTCTAACATAAGGTGGTAGAAATTAAATTTCTTTGTTTCTTAAGCATTTTGATTAGCTGTTTTTATTTAATATAAGAACTTTTCTGAAAGATGCATTAAAAGGAAGGAAAAAAGTTAATAACATTTTAATAGTTATTTTAATAGTAGAATTAAACATTTAATAGTAGAAATAATAGAAAAGTAGAAACAGATATAAATTGATATATTAGCCAAAGATGGATCATTTTCCAGATGAGATTTAATAACCAAGTTAAAGGAACATTAATACTGACTTTTATAATACTTGTAATCCCTATCACTTTTGAGAGTGTTTTATCCCCTCCCATTCATTTCTCATCCCCAGATATGAGGAGTAAAATTAGTAAATAGTAAGTGTGAGTATACTAAATAAAGGTGGTAGACTTTTAACTTTTTGTGATGCATTGACAGTCTTAATCTCTGTGGATACTTTTAACACCAAAAATCACACAGTTTAAACTACTCTGAAATTAGATGTACACTGTTGAGTTTTCTTGATGATCAGAAAGGGACAATTGATGGCACTCTCAATTCCTATTTATTTTTAATTTTTCTGGAAGTTTCACATTTGTTATTATTTTCTCACTCATTTTTCAACTCTACCAATTTTACTTCTTCTGAACCAAAATTTGACATGGCACCATTAGTTGGAAAACTCTTCTATTTTCAGACGTTAATCTGTTACTTACTCATGATACATTTTATATTGTTTGTAGATACTACTAATTAGTTCCATATATTAGTTTCTTGCAGAAAACTTTATTAGACTTCACCCATTATCCACCTTTAATTTTTGAAACCATAATCTCAGTTCTCTTCTTCAGACTTTATATCAAATACCTGTCACAAACTAAGGATGTATAAATGTTACTAATTTAAACTAGACACATGCTTCATTTAACAATTCAGCCTGAAAGTCTCTTTGGAAATTCAGTCATTTTCCTCGTGATGATGGATGTGCCTACCTACTGTCATTTTATTCTAGTTACCATTCTGCTTTTCATGTGAATAATCTCTAAAATATAAATTGTGCAAACTGCTTATACTGATGCTTAAAAGAATCTTTTATTTTATTGTCTCTAAAACAACCTAACATAACTGCTGCAAACAGAATGATTATTATATCTTCTTTGGTGAGAAGGGATCATTTGCTGTCTTTTTCTCTCCAAAAGTCTGTATCCAATTTCATCCCAATCTGCCCTATATTTCCCTTTCTTATCTTGTGTCTGAAAGTGTATGCTACATAGTTTGTACCCCTGCCTCTCTGAAAAGTTTGAGAAGTGTCATTCCTTAAATGTATCTTGTTTACATCTCCAAGTTATTTTCTTTGTTACTCCTTCCTCAAATAATTTTAAGCCCATTTAGCTTGAGAAAACTAGCATTTATTTTTAAGACTTGTATTATTTCCTTCCCACGCTGCTACAAAGAACTGCCCAATACTGGTTACTTTATAAAGGAGAGAGGTTTATTTGACTCACAGTTCCACAGGGAGGGGAGACCTCAGGAAACTTACAATTATGGCAGAAGGGGGAGCAAACATGTCCTTCTTCACATGGCTGCAGGAAGGAGAAGAATGAAAACCAAGCAAAGTGGGAAGCCCCTTATAAAACCATCAGATCTTGTGAGAACTTACTATCATGAGAAAAGTATAGGGGAACCACCCCCATGATTCAATTATGTCCTACTCAGTCCCTCACGCAACACGTGGGGATTATGATAACTGCAATTCAAGATGAGATTTGAGTAGGGACACAGCTAAGCTAAATCAAGACTCTGTTCAAATATCCCTTGCTGTGAAAGTTTTTGATTCTGTTTAATTATTGGTATGTAAAAGAAGTTATTTCAGTGTGGCATATGAGAAAAAAATAAAAGAAACAGAAACCTGAGCTAGAATTTTAACTCTGTCCCTCACTCATCTTCATGAGCATGTATCAGTAACTTACTATTCTTGAGATCCAGTGTTCTCTACTGAAAATAGTAGTATTTGTAGCCACTTCACAGTTGAAGAGCATAATGGTGATAAGTTGTTTATGGTAACTCATATAGTTTTGATATCCTGTAGGTTCTCAATAAGTGTTAGTACTAATTAATAAATATTAGTATTGATATCATTGTAAACATGTTTTCTCTTAGGTGGGTAAGGTTTCTTTATAAGGAAATGCTTAATATCAGTTTTCTCATAGTCCTCTATATACCAAGCTTCTGTAACTGAAGCCAGATCTCTCCCTGTTTTTGTAAGTATCCACAATACATGAACTGTAAATTGAATTTTCTTTGACATGGCTTTAGATTTTCTTATCCCCTTTCCTAAGGTAGTTCCACAGACTTTCCCCTTTATTTATTGGTCTTTCATTTTCTCTGCTTTGAATTAAGAATGTGCATTTAATGAAATCTATTTTCACATTCTCTTCACTTTATAACTTTCCTTGCACTTTGACCATGAAAAAACGTATCCCCATTAAAATTACAATTCTTTCCCAGAAATGGTCATCAAATATTTATTTAGGTATTTGAATTGCTAATACAAATTTTTTAAATCACCTTTTCTTATATATTTTAAAATATTTCAGAGATAGTTTTACTTTAACACATAATTGATTCTTTTTCTGAATTTTGTATCAATCACTTATTATCTTTGCAAGCTGGCAGGATCTATTTTCAGATGATTATTGATTATAATACAACTATTTGTAGATCATCTAGCACCTTCTTCACAGACACCTGCTCCTATCATTGTGAAATAAATAATCTATAATCTAACTAGACTAACTACTTTGCCAGATTGATAAACTAACAAATAGGGCAACCAAAATTTTGATGAAGTCTAGGAAAGGTATTCATATGTGAATCCCAAATTATCTCTGTAATTAAAAAGAAATATAATAGAAAACCTTTTTTTAAAAAAAAAAATCCAATACTCTTCAAAACTATGTGAAATCCAAACAAAACACATTTTTGTTGTTGTTGTTGTTGTTTTGTTTGTTTGTTTTTTTTTTTCTTTTTTTGGTATTCAGTCCACATTAAGTCCCACATTAAATGTTTTCAGTCCCATTTATCCAATGCTAAAAATGCAATAATTGCAATGATTGCAGACGTCACAAGTTTACTGTAGCATAGAGATTAGAAGATAATCCTACTTTTCATCTCATTGTTTTACTTATCAGAGACTGCTGGTAAGTGTCTTGGCTCATATTTCAAGGGACTTGTTTTACTGAAGAGCCTTAAATGCAAATATATAAATGCAGTGCAAATATTGATAGCTATTTTTTGTAACTCTAACTCCTTGAAAATAAAACTTAAAAGTTAAAGCTTCCATCCATAATTTAATGATGTGGAACGTGCATTTTATATACAAAATGATTAGAGACATATAAAGCCATAATGCTTTAATTACTTATGATTTGGTTTAATTAACAAGGCATATAGAACAGTAGATTAGACCTATGGTTTCCAGCTGTGGGCTACTGAGCCCCAAAGGGACATTTAGCAATGTCTGGGTCCGTTTGTGGGTGTCACAACTGAGAGTGGGAGTGCTAATGAAATCAAAGGACAAAGGCCAGGGACGCTTCCGAACATCCTTCCATGCACAGGATGCTCCTGCCTACCTCCTCACAAGCAAAGAGTTACACAACTCAAAATGTCAGTTGTGCTAAGGTGGAAAATTCCAAAACTAGCCCAAAGGGGGGAAAAAAGAACTACAGAAAAGCAATTGATGAATGAATACTGAAAATGTAGTATAATGCAGAGAAAAGGGAACTCTTATACACTGTTGGTAGGCATGTGAATTAGTACAACCATTATGGAAAACAATGTGGAGGTTTTTCAAAACGCTAAAAACAGAACTACCATACGATTCAGCAATCCCACTACTGGATATTAATTCAAAGGAAAGGAAATCAGTATATCAAAGCGACATCTGTTTTCTCATGTTTATTTCAGCACTATTCATAACAACTAAGATATGGAATTATACTAAATGTCCATCAGCAGATGAATGGATAAAGAAAATGTGGTACATATGCACAATGGAGTACTATTCAATCATAAAAAGAATGAAATCCTGTCATTCACCGCAGAATGGATAAGCCTGGAAGACGTTATGTTAAGGAAAAAAAAAAAAAGAAAAAAGAAAAAGAATCAGGCACAGAAAGGTAAATACTGCATGTTCTCACTCATAAGTGGGAGCTAAAAAGCACATTTTGAGCTCATGGAACTAGAGAGTAGAATTGTGAGTATTAGAGGCTGAGAGATGGGAGGTGGATGGAGTGAGGTGATGAATACACTAATTACCCTGATTTGATTATTACTCATTGTATACAAGTATTTAAGTATCATTTTACATCCCATGAGTATGTACAACTGTTACGTGCAAACTAAAAATAAAAAGAAAAGATACACATACACTGAAATAATATTCAGTGTAAATAAAGAAGGAATTTCTGCCACATGCGACAACAGGGATGAACCTGGAGGACACTGTGCTGAGTAAAAGAACCCATTGGCAGAATGACAAATACTGCATGATTTCACTTACATGGGATGTCTAAAATAGTAAAACTCAGGCCTGGCTCGATGGTTCATGCCTGTAATCCCAGCACTTTGGGAGGCTCAGGTGGGCGGATCATGAGGTCGAGAGATCGAGATCATCCTGGCCAAAATGGTGAAACCCTGTCTCTACTAAAAATACAAAAATTAGCCTGGCATGGTGGCGTAAAACTGTAGTCCCAGCTACCCAGGAGGCTTAGGCGGGAGAATCTCTTGAACCCGGCTTGAACCCGGCGGCAGAGGTTGCAGCGAGCAGAGATCGCGCCACTGCACTCCAGCCTGGCGACACAATGAGACTCCGTCTCAAAAAAAAAAAAAAAGTTCAGAGAAACAGAGTAGAATAGCGGTTTCCAGGCGCTGGGTAACGGGAAGTGGAGAGATGCTTTCAAGAAGCATAACAATTTTAATTTTGCAAGATACATAACTTGTAGTAAATTGCTGTACAATGTTAAGCCTATTGTTAACCATACTATATTGTGCACTTAAAAATTTATTTAAAGGATAGATCTCATTTTAACTTTTCTAACCACAACCAAACCAAACAAACAAACAAACAAACAAAAAAACAGCTGAGCTTCTGCCTCACTGAATAATAAAATCAGTCAGGGGCTACAACAAGGTTAAAATAGCTACTACTACTTTTAAAAAGACCAATTTTCCTCTTAGATGGAAATAAATTATTTAGATCACCTTTATATTTTAAAATCAAACTGGGATTTAACAAATATTCCTATCCCTCTTATCAACTGTTGTTAGCAGATTATGTTATAAATATATATACACACACACGTATATGATATATATTACAAGAAATCAATGATTAAATGCTAATAGAGGGATGAGATGAGGGAAAATACATCGGTTTTTGTGTGGTGGGATATATGTGGAGAAATGCAGAGGAAGAATAAAAAAATAAAGACTAACTAATGGAAGCATACTATGTGAGAGTCATCGTCACTCAAAAATAGAATAGGGATCTCCTGATTTGATTCTCATGTGAGTTTATTTCATTAAGTCATTGTTACTTAACAAAATATTTACATATAACTTTGACAAAGAGTAAGTTCTTTTTACTATGATTATAACCATGAAAGAATAATAACATGAGTGTCAAGCAAAACTAGACTCAATTCTGTGTGTGTTCTTTGCTGTATTACTTTCATGTGCCAGATTCTCAGTTTAATCATCTATACAATGATGCTAATAATAGTATATGCTTAGAGAAGTTTGAGAATTATAGAATGTACAAAAGATACTTATAATATTCATTTTCACACTCTTTAGTAGTCATCATAGGGTTTGATGATGATGATGATGGTTAACCTGTAATGATGGCGATGGTGGATATAACCCCAGGTGGGTAGGGATGACCAGGAGGAGGAACATATCACATCTGGCCAGGGAAGCATGATAGAAGGAACAGACAGTAAGACATACAGGTCATTATGACAGGATCAATGCAATATCAACATTCTAACAGGCAAAAGACAAATCCAGGAGTATTCCAAGAAAAGGTATTAGCCACCTCTCAAAGTCCTAGGTAGACAGGGTCTAAGGACTAGAACTTCAGGAATTACATAACTTTAGATATTACCAGCAAGAGAATCAAAGGCAAGTAAAAGAAAATAGATGGAAGTTTCTTTTATCTTAACCCTAACCTTTGAAAATCTGAACATAAAGGAACTACAACATAACTGGTTTACCTTATTGTTGATTAAGAAGTGATCAGTGAGTTGATGTATTATTATAGCCAATGATTTCCAGAGCCAGGAAACAGTATTGAGTCCTAAATGTCTTATCTGCATGCTCAAGATTCTTACCCACATTCTCTAATCAGAAGTGGAAAGGCACATATTGAAATGTAGGATGCTAGAGAAAGAATGTGGCCCAATACCATCAAGGAGATAAAATTAATTATGCTAAAATTACGAAAAATATTTTCTATATGTGATTTGAAAAGAAATAAATGTGTAGGGAGCAAAAGAATATATGAGAATTCTCTGTATTTTCTGCCCAATTTGCCTATGAACCTAAAAGTTCTTTAAAAATAGAGTTTTTTTAAAAAAAAATTAGTATGAAATCATAGCAATTAATCTGAGAAACCCTTAAGAAATTGTGTTTTAAATCCAGAAGAAAAAATTTATTCTGGCCCATTAATGACTGAAAAAGTATAATTTTATTGTGTGTTCAGTATGTGATGAATTTTACATACCTTCTCCTTAACTTGTGTCACCAAAATGTTGAAATATTGCTATTATTATTTCCTTTTATAGATAAGAAAATGGAAGTTTCAATTATAAGAAAAAAATATGTGGCCAAATATTGTATCTCTAATATATATCAATGCTATAAATTGAACCCAGGTCTTACAGTACTTTTCTCCAATACATTACACTACACCATGTTACCTTAACTGGGTTGTACCAACACATCATTTTCTTCAGAAGATGACAGTAACAGATTTGTATCTTAAGGGAAGATTTTTAAATAGTTTTCAATATATAAAGAACAGACATTAGAATTGGTTTATCTTGGGGTATGATAAAATTGAAATCAGACTATTGTTTTAAATAAGATTTTGTATTCCTTATATTTTTTCCCACAATTTAAAACATAAAACCATTCTTAGCTCGAAGCTTGTATAAAATGATGGGCCAGAATTTGCACAACAGCTGTAGTTTTGCCACTCCTGAGCTAAAATATTTTGCTAATATTGACACTTATTTAGTCCCCCTTATACACTTTTTCAAATAATATATTGAGTTGAAATTCATATAAATAACAAAGTCAATAATTTAGAGTGAACAAGTTAGTCGCTGTGTATTCACAATGTTGTGTAAACACTTCTTCTATCTAATTCTAAAACATTTTTATCACTTCAATGTAAAATCCCTAACCCATTAAGTAATTCTTCCCAATTCCTTGTCCCCAGCCACTGGCAACCATTAAGTTGCATTCTATCTCTATAGATTTTTCTATTATGAATATTACATACAAGTGGATTATGCAGTATGCGACTTTTGTGTCTGGCTTCTCTCAAGTTGCATAAGGTTTTCAATGTTCAGCCACATTGTAGCATGTATCAGAACTTCAGTCTCTTTTTATGGCTGAGTAATATTCTATTGCATGTGTATGCCACACGTTGTTTATCAATTCTTCCCTTGATGCACATTTGGGCTGTTTCCACCTTTGGCTCTTATGACTGTGAAAATGCACGTATACTTACTTGAAGTATCTGTTTTCAATTATTGTGGGTATATGCCTAGGAGCGGAATTGTGGAACCAAATCTCAATTCTATGTTTAACTTTTGAAGGAACCACAAAGTCTTTTTCAATGCAGCTGAACGTTTTTACATTCCTACCAATCACAAACGACTCTAATTTCTCTACATCATCCTCAACGCTTACTATTTTTGATTTTTTATAATGATCACATCCTCATGAATGTGAAGTGGTATCTCATTGTCATTTTGGTATGCATTTCCCTAATGACTAATGGTGTTGAAAATCTTTTCATGTACTCGTTTGTCATTTGTGTATCTTCTTTGGAAAATTCAAGTACTTTGCCCATTTTCAAATTGATCAGTTGTCTTTTTGCTGTTGAGTTGTAAGAGTTCTTTTATATATATTCTGGATACTCATTCCTTATCAGATACAGTAAGTCCTCAAATCTTGTCCTCAATAGGTTCTTGGAAATGTGATTGGCGGGTTTCTTCACTCTGAAGTTCTAGGTCAGCCACAGGTGAAAGCTTAGGTTCTTCTCAGTCATTTTCTTAGCGTGTGTCCTTCCCTTGGCACGCACAGGGTTTTCTAAATTCCCCAGTAGAGAGGGGTGATTTTGAACTCCATAATTTCGCAAAGAAATTGTCTATCCAGATTTTTCTTTAAGAATTTAAATGGTCCATTATACAGCTCAACAATAACCTTTTGGCCCATTAGGTGCAGGTTTTTTTTTATTTCCTTAAAATATTTTAAAGCAGTGTCTGACATTTTCCGTCTTGAGTGAATTCCAATTTAAGTAAAACAGAGAGGAAAGCCTTGCATCTGTTCTTCAGGTGTTGCCTCAATAAGTTAGAACAGATAAACACAGTAATTTATGAATGAGGTGGGCTTTGCTCCCTCCAGAACTAGAGACCTAAATTCCCACACTGGGAATTCAGACCATTGTCTTCAAAATCATTGCTAAGCCATTCCAGGATTGGAGTAAACGCAAATTAAAAAACCAGTAAATTTTGGGTCAGGTGCGGTGGCTCACTCCTGTAATCTCAGCACTTTGGGAGGCTGAGAGGGATGGATCATGACGTCAGGAGATCCAGACCATCCTGGCTAACACAGTGAAACCTCGTCTCTACTAAAAATACAAAAACAAACAAACAACAACAACAAAAAAAAAAAACACAAAAAAATAGCTGGGCGTGGTGGCGGGCGCCTGTAGTCCCAGCTACTCGGGAGGCTGAGACAGGAGAATGGCATGAACCCGGGAGGCGAAGGTTGCAGTGAGCGGAGATCGTGCCACTGCACTCCAGCCTGGGCAACAGAGGGAGATTGCATCTCAAACAAAACAAAACAAAAACCCACTAAATTTTACTAGCAGTTTTAAGTTTCCTTAATTCAACATTCGTTTGGTTGATGCTGAAAGAAATCAGCGCACATTCCTCAGTCCTGCCCGGCCCAGTACAAACACCATATATCTCTCAATTTCCTGGGCCCAGCTACAAACACCATATATCTCTCATATCTTCTCAACTTCCTGGAGCCCCAGTACAAACACGTCCCAACCATATATCTCAACTTTAGAAAAACACCACCTGCGGAAAAATCCCTGATTAACGACACAGCCGTTCTGTAGTTTTACTGAAGCACCGGAACCAATAAGATCACCGCCTAAATGTATAATTAATATGCTTAAACCAATTGTAATTGCCTGTAACCTAAAAATTCCCTTGATTCCCTCTGTAACCTTACAAGTCCTATATCTACATCGGCTATAAAAAGCGGAGCGCACACATTGTTCGCGGGCCCTCTTGTATGTTGGCTGGAACAGAGCGGGGACCAAGTTTTTCGAACTTGCAGTAAAGATCCTCGCCGCTTTGGCTTTGACTCTGCCGGGACTCTGTGGTCTTCTTCGGCCGGAATAAACGGTCTGGGGCATAACAGATGTAAACCTTTGGACTGCTTTTTTTAGAGTGGGGGCGTTATGACAAAGGTTGGTCCTGAAAGTTTTTGAGTTTTTTAAAAAATATTTTCTGTAGAAAAGTGAAAGTTTAGAGGAGCTGCTTACTATGCCATTTCTCAGACACCATTCTTCTATACTTAGTGATTTGAAAATAAATTCTCATATATTGTAAGGAGGGAGATTACATGATTTATTTCTTTATTGACTTCAATTTTTTTTTTGGGGGGGGGGGGATCTCACTCTGCTGCCCAGGCTGGAGTGCAGTGGCACAATCTCGGCTCACCACAACCTCCGCCTCCCAGGTTCAAGCGGTTCTCCTGCCTCAGCCTCCTGAGTAGCTGGGACTACAGGCGCCCGCCACCATGCTGGGCTAATTTTTGTATTTTTAGTGAAGACGGGGTTTCACTATGTTGGACAGGCTGGTGGCGAACTCCTGACCTTGTGATCCACCTGCCTTGGCCTCCCAAGTGGCTCATTACAGGCATGAGTCACTGAGACCGCTCTGACTGCAAATTTTTTAAGAGCACTGAAGGCATAATAAGTAACAATATAAACTTGTTAACTTACTTCTTTATCCTTAACAATACAGGTGAACAGGAAGATCGTTATGATATCTATAATAATTAAACAATATTAAACATGTCTCAAGTACAATAAAGTTCCATTTATGAAATAACTTTCTGGTTTCAGATTTTGATAAAAGCCCTAGAATTTAACAGCCATGTACTCAGCATGTTTTCTGTGTTCCTCAACTATAGTACAAAGAACATACAAGAAAATAATTAGCTTCTTATTTAATTAAATACATTTTTAAAACATGCTTTTCTGATTACTGAGCATTATGCATTTCCTATTTTCCCTGAAAATGAGAGCCACATTAAATTAAAAAATAATAATAATAATAATAATAATAAAAGATACACTGAAAAATGCACACTGGTTAAATATTAATCCAGATATGATTTAAGGTATGGATATGTTTATAAGTTACAGGATGTTTTCCATGGCATCTACCTGTCCATATTACAAACATTCTAATCAATCATACCAAATGATTTATCTGTCGCAGCTCCATACCAATTCTTCCAGGAAGTGCTCGTGGGCAAGTGGCATAACAAGGTTAGAGAATAATGGTGCCTGTAACTGTGTGTCAGCATAAACTGGGACAAAAGCTTGAGGGTTTGGAAAACTTACCTTTCACAGAGCAAAATATATCAACACAAATAACACCAAAGTCAATTTTTTAGATGACTGCAAGATTAAATATTTTGCAATAAGTGATAGAAATTTCATGGGGATTTCAAGTTTACTAAGTTAGAGTATTCATTATTGAGTTTAGTAGAAACTGTACCTTCAAAGTTCTAAGAGTTAATTTGCATATAGATGAATGTCACATAAAAGTGCTCACTTAAAAATAATCATTATCCTTATATTTTGACATATTCACTTTTAATTCCACGCTTTCAAGAGATTATCTGTGAGCTTCTGCAATAGTCAAAGGCCGTTTGAATAACTGATTTTTACTGGGATCCTACCATTTACGATCAGATTGCAAGTGTGGCTTATATGTGGCCTAAAAGTGCTTTTGGTCTTCCTAACTGAATTCAGAGAAAATTATATTTTTATGAATTTCTGGATATATTTGTGCATGCATATGTAACATTTAGTAATCTATTTTGATAGTTTGAATTAAAAAATAATGTGAATTTTATAAGGTTTGATTGAGAAGAAATTAAGGCTATTATTTCAGTTTTCATCAAAACTAATAACCTTTTCTAATTTAGACCTTTACAAAATGATCACAGATTAGTGGAAAGTGGGAAGTAAGTGATGGAGTGTCTATCAAAGGTAGCATTTGTGCTACATGATTGAAACTATTATGTCATATTGGAGGTAACTTTTTAAAAGACTAAAATTGACTGTGTTTTGAGAGGGGCAAAATGGTCTCGTTGCCTAGGCATTCATTCTTACATGTGTGAGCCCCCAAAGCTGGGAGCAGGCATATGTTGTGTGATCATAATTGGTAGTTGTCAGATATCTACTATACAGACTAAATTGTACTTCAAAATTGGTAGCTTCAAACTGTGACATAAGGATAGTAAAATATCATAAACCCTTGATCCTGCAGTTGTTTTACTGTGTGTTAAAGAACTAACTGCATCTGAGTGTGAGGTTTGTGATAGCTTGAAGCAAAATATAAATTATTTTACATTTAATATAACATATATAAATATGTTAATATTTTTGTATACTATATGGATATTTATGCCCATATATAATTTATTTATATGTAAAATACAAACAAATACCTGAAAGAGACAACCCAAAGACTAGGTAATTTCAATAAGGCTTCTGAGATGGAGTTGAAGAAGAAAATCCTAGAATACAGGACTTTCTTTTTGTAAGATGCTTAATTCAAATTTAAGTAGTATTTTTTAAGTAGAATTTAGAAACAAGAAAGGTAGCAGAGCAAAGATAAAGCGTGAGGAGCACAAAGACAGAACATCCTGAAGGAAAACAATGACCGCAGGAAGACAAAACACAGGAGCTCTTTGAAACTGTTAAAGCTCAAATTCTGTTTATAAACAGATACTCTCCCTTTACTCAATTCTAAACTTTCTTCCTTTCACTAACTGCTCTTCTATTTGTTGAGAATTTTAAAGTATGATATCTTTAAATCATTTCTAAATTCCAACACAGTCCTTGACAAAAACACTGGCAAAACACAAACAAACCATTTCAGTTTGGTTTTAATTTGTGTAGGCCACCCACTGCTACATCAAGCAGCAGGGATGGAAGTATGGAGGTAATGAAGTAGAGTTAGTACATTTGAAAATATGACTCAAATATTTCCCAAAACAAAATCCAGCAATACAAATCTTTGTTTATATTTGCACTATTGGTAGTTTCGTGTGTGTTGCTGTGGACTGAATTTCATCCTTGCATAACCCATGTGTTGAAGTCCCAACCCCAGACATGACTATATTTAAAAATAGGTCATTTAGAAGATGATTAAGGATAATGAGATAATAAAGTTAGGATCCTGATCTGATAAAATTGATATACTTACAAAAAGGGACATCCTAGCTCACTTGTGCTTACTCTTTCTCTTCCTCTCTCCCCATCTCAACACACATGCTTCAAGGAAGGACCCAAAGAAGGTGGCTGTCTGCAACCCAAAAGGAGATCCCTCACAAGGCACCAACGCTGTTGACATCTTGATTTTGAATTTACACTGACCTCCAGAACTATGATGAAATTATTTCTGTTGTTTAAACTGCTGGGTCTGTGGTATTTTGTTATAGCAGCCTGAGCAGACAAATCAAATATCGAGTGGATTAATGTATCAACTTAATATTTGGTTTTCTTCTCTCCCACTGATCATAGCCTAATGTATATAGTTTAAATATGTTACTTATGGAACGTCTACTAAATCCAAGTTGTGCTGATAATGCTTCATGTTCATTTTAAGAATGAAAAATTATATAAAAAAAACTATACAGGGCTGGAGAAACAATGAGATTCTAATCCTGTTTCTTTTGCCAATTAACTCTGAAGATTTGCACAATGAATTTAGCTTCAAACCCCAAAATGACTCCTTATGGTCTGTGGCCCTTTTGACGATTTCACCAGCCCATAGTGTACTAAAGAAATGAGAGCCACATGGTAATATTTTCATAACTACAACAGGTATTGATACTTATCCTAATTTTTGTTGTGAAATAACCTCCATATGTAGATGGTAAGGTTTGTTTGCAATTATTGTGTTTTTTGGCAAAATTTAAAAAATATATTCACATGATGCTAGTTTCTCTTTCTATGTATTCATATACATATGTACATACTTATATGTATATGTACATTTTATATAAACATAGGCACACACATATATGTGTGTGTATGTGTGTTTATTCATGAAATATAAAATACTTAAATTGTTGAAACATATCATGTGTTGCATTTATTCAAAAAAAAGTGAACATATGGAATTAATGACCACTAGGTTTCTTCTAGTTCTGAAATTCTGCAGTTTGCAAAAATCACAAATCTTAAGGTCATTTCTGAATTCAGTCTTTACAAGGCTCTTGAAATCTTCCTCTGAAAGAGTGTTTTCAAATGACTTTCAGGTTTGAATTATGTTCTTTTACTATAATAAAATATTTTATTGTATATTATCTGTTTATACTCCATTTAATAATCAGACAGGAATTTATTGGGTGCTTACTGCATGCCATACATTGGAGGAGAGCTTGGTATGTTTTGTTAACATCACATTCTTCACACAAATAATTTAGGAAATAGTTTTCATTCTGATTTTGTAAATGAGGATACTTAAGCCTGGCCTATTAACTCATTCTGGATTTCACTATTTTCACTTTAATTGCATTTTTCTTTAGAGTACACTATACCTGCCAGTGACTTAAGGCAAACAACTTAGTGGTACACAAGTGATTACTATTTTTTTAGGCATTACGATTTTCAAAGCTCTGTAGAAATGTTTGTTAGAATAACAGACTGTATTCTCAACCACCAACTCTCTACATGGATAGTAACATGATGATGCTAGAAATAACTTATTGATTGATCTCTTCCAGCCTATCAATGTCCCTTACAACAATATGAATTCTATAAATTCAACACCATTTTGATGTAGTAATAGAAGTGCCAAGTGAAGCATATACATATAATTGATTGTAACAAAATATTTTTAATCTAAAGTTCCCAGGGTGTTTCCATTTTTAGTTTAATTTTGCTCATACATTTGTATCCTTTTAAATCTTTAGCTGGCAAAATCAATTCTGTAAACTGTGACGAGAGAAGGAATAGATCAACCATACCCGGAGATACCTCCCTCTCTTATTTTTTTCTCTGTATTCAAATATAGGCAATGAATAATCACAATATAAATTAGAGGGCCAGGTTTTGCATAACTGTAACCCCAGTATGGTGTCAGGATAGCCATTAATTTCTGCAGTTACTAATGGAATGCCAGTCGCTTGGAATGCATCTGAATAAGCCCAAAGAAGTAAAAAATATTACCTATATATATTGCATTGTGATATGGCATCAACAAAGAGGATCATGAAAAATGAAGTTTATTAGCAAATTCATCTTTATCTTTGAAGGTTAAACAGTGAATAAAAGAAATATTACCATTACAAAGAGTACTCTTTTTGATACTTGGCATGCTTTTCTTATTCCTCTTATGTCTTTGCAAACAAAGTCATTTACAATGCTTCTAATCTGATGAGATGCAGTGAAGTATGACTGTGAAACATTGTCAGTTTCAACAAATCTGCACAAAGAAATAAGTCAATGTTAATTGATATTGAGGGCATCGGTAGCTCACTGTGGGTATGAATATAGTTGTACAAATTATAGAAGGCATCAAAAAGGATAATAAATATAATCTACAACATTCCATATGCATTACCCACCTCATATTGTTGTGGAACATGTCTATCTCATGCTATTTTGTAGATATTTTAAAACTAATTTTAATTTAATTTTTAACTGTTTTGAATAGAATTCTTGAGGGTAAAATAAATGATTTTATAATCAGAAATTCCAGACTCCTGAAAGTTAGAATGATAGAAAAATACAACAGAGTAAGAAAAATGTCACCATTGGAATTCTACCTTGTCAGTAGATTAATGACAAGCATAAATTGCTTGCTATTTCTCCCTATGAGAGATGCAGTTTAATTCTGAGCTGGCCTTAGTGATTTCCTTGGGCAGTATAATTGGAAAACATGATGTTCTGATACTTTTGAGACTAGGTTGTAATTAAGCCTTTTATCTGGACCTCTTGGAACAATTGTTCGGGGGAAAGCCAGCAACTGTGTAAGAGGGCTGAGACCTTTGTGTCTCAGAAGCCAAGGCATATGGAAAGGCCTTAGAGAATGAAATCTCACAGAAAGACACACACACACACACACACACACAGAGAGAGAGAGAGAGAGAGAGAGAGAGAGACAGAGAGAGAGAGAGACCAAAGATCTTTGAGGTGCCAGATATGTGACGAAATAAGTCATCTTGGAAATGGCTAATCCAGCCCAGCCACCCCAACTGATGCCACATGAACTAGTGGTCAAGCTATCAACAGAGCCCTGCTTGAATTGTGGACCCATAAACCTATTAGTAAAATAAAATGATTATTTTACACCACTACTAGTTTTGTTGTTGTTGTTGTTGTTTTTACAGTAGTAGTTAACCAGGACAGATTTCATAATAATGTCTTATTTGGGTTTCATCCTTGCAAAGTCTTACAAAGCCTTATGGGAGTCATATAAACTTAGAGACAAAAAGCGTGTTTAATGTTCACGTTGTTCAACACCTTATAGATAACGAAAATGATTGCAAGAACAATGAGGTGACTTAAGCAAATTCCCTTGTCATTTGGTAAGTGCCAGGGCTGGAGCAACACCATAGATTCTCCGGTCTGGCAGATCTATTTTCATTCACTTCAAAGTTTATCAAATGATTTATTTAATACACATACATACACACATATATTCTAGGACTTCAATATTTTTGTACCTCTGAGAACTTCTTGAGAAAACACGCAGATTTTAAATATCTTTTAAATAAAGAGACTAAGTGAATTGGTAAAATTAGATCAACAAAGATGAAAAGATGGTGTTCACAATGCTTTATTGTAGAATCATTCAATTTATATTGACTATTTGGTAATTTTGAGCAAAATTACATTAAGGGTAATTAGCAATCTGATGATAAATAATGCAATAATTTATGTTGGATTTTAGGAAATAAATGTATCATAAATGGGGTAGCAGCAAATTTTGCGTATGAAGTCAAACATGTATTTTTGGTGTACAAAACACAACTAGGTTATGTAAAAGGTCATCAGAAGACAGATGAGAATAGACTTGAGGCCTCTCAGGCTAAAAGTCACAAGTGCAAAGGCAATTACAAGTCAACTAATCTGATGTATTCAGAAAATCATAGGGAATTTAACATTGCATCTCATATAATTTAAATGAGGAAGATGGCAAGGTGAGGAGAGAATGGACAGTGATTGAGTATTGAGTAACCTGTAAATGTTTTTAAGCAGATTATGTATATATAGTTGATCTTAGAGAGATCACCTCAGTGGTTAGGTGGAGAAATGGGTATGAAAAAGGAAAGCCTGGAGGAAGGATGCCCAATTAGGTGGCCATCAGCAGACTACATTGAAGAGGTAGTTGAAGTGAGATAGTAACAATTGGTTGGAGAAATAGAAAATATCTGAAAAATAAGATGTAGAAATTACAAGGAGATGGTGACCAACTGCAGGAATGGTTGGGATTAAGGAAAGGGATGAGTCCAGGAAAATGCCCAGACTTACGGTTTAGAAGTTTTGTTGGATGAGTAGTTCCAAAAACACCCATAAGGAATGTGAAAACAAAGAATATTTAGAGGTAAAAGGGGTTCAGTTTCAGATATGGTGATTTTTATACGTCTATGCACATATCACGTGGCTATACTTTCTCTTTCCATTGTAAAGTCTTTTTCCAGTTCTCATCCCCTGAAAAAAGCCAATCGATATATTCTTTCTACAAGCTCTGTTTCTCTGCATGTGTCTATTTTTATCCATTAATAATTATCAAAATATATTCTAATTAAACGTATATGTCAATATGCCCTCCTATATTACCAGTTATTGAAGGTTAGAGATGATATCTAACAGCAAGTAATATTTAGTCATTCAGCCAGGGAGTAATTATTTGAAATAATAGCACAGTAACTCTTGCCTGATTTGCCCTCCTATGACTTATACAGCTCCCTCTTGAGTCCTCTTGCTTCAAAAACGAGTTCTTAGAAACACCTGAAAAAGTACTGTTTCCCCATTTCCACATGGCTAGTATGCTCCCAGTACTTTTTGCCATCCACTCTATCTTCCTCCCAGTATCTTATTCATCCTCACAGCTCCTACAACGTTATGTGTTCAGAAAGGTTCACAAGATGACTCATCTGTTTTTCTCTCAACAGACATCTTTGGCAGTTTTCCTTCCTGCTATCTCATAGTTACAGCAACTCCTGGGATTAAATATATTTGAACGTGGAGATCATAGACTCTAGTGTATCTCACTTTAGGTTATCTCTGTTGTGTGAGTTTGATCCTATTTATTTTTTTCACCAAAGTACAAGTGAATTTCTCACCCAGACAAGCTTTAGAATGTGTTAAAGTTGTATCATACATTCTTATCCCTCAAGTTCAAGACAGCTGTGGGAGACTTTTAAAATCCTTTTTCTAAAGAAAGTTTGGTTGTTATCTAACTAAATCTATATGCTTAACCACTTCTTCCCCTTTGCTGAGGCTGAGTGAACATGGGAAAAATTAGCAGGAACCAGTTTTACAGAGTAGCCAGGATATAAGGAGATAGGAGGTTTTGACCTTGAATCCACAGATTCAGAATTTATCCAGGATCCATTACTTCACATATACATTGAGCTCCTTCATTCTTATTATGCACCCTAGTCAATATTCATTTGGATTTTCTCTCTTTGCTAGTTCCGTATGTACTGATTACCTGACCTACCAGCCATTACTTTGTATTTCAACAAATAATGCTATTTCTCATAACAGATGACCTACAATTTCACATTTTATAATAATCTCATGGACTAGCATCATCATAACAATTATTTCCAGTTTACTTAAAAAATGTTTACCATTTGTCTTCATCTGTTCGGGCTGCTATAACAAAATACCATGGTCTGAGTGATGAACAACTTGTCTAGAGACTGGTTATAAACAACTAACACTTATTTCTGACACTTCTGGGGGCTAAGAAGTCTAAGATAAATGTGTCAGCAGATACAATGTCTGGTAAGGCAGAGTTACTCATGAACAGCTCTTCTCACTGTAACTTCACTTGAAGGAAGGGGTGCAGGATCTCATCGCAGGCTCTATCCTCATTACCTAATCACCTCCCAAAGACCCCACCTCCAAAGACCATGACATTAAGAATTAGGTTTCAGCATATGCATTTGGTGTGGGGGAGACACAAACATCCAATTTAGAGCACCATTTAGTTAACAATTTCCAATCACTCTTTACCTCTTGCCCCACTCTCATCTTCATCTCTGGTAGGTTACAGATTTCTTTCTAACCTTCATCTATTATTTAGTTCCAAAGGTGAATATGCAGATGTATTTTAAGATGTTCTACTTATTCTTTGTTACTTATTATTATTAAATGTTTAACATTAACTAAATGCTTGACAAAACTTAAATGAATGAAGAGGTTCAAATTGTCCCGCCTGCTGGGCTGGTTGGAACGTGATTCTGAAACTGGGCTCTTTTTTTGCCACATGCCTCAACGGTGTCACCTATCGCCCTTTTCATAGATGTTTTCTCCACGTTTTTTTATATCTCTGGACACAAGTTTCAATTGCTAAACCCTCCCTTTATGTGGCAGGAGATTTATGACCTGTTGCTGAATTCATCTCCCTTGACTAGGATTCTACTCTCTCATCCGATCTAAATGACTGCTTAGATTCCCTCCAATGGCAAATAATCACAAGTGCATGGTTATAATTCATCAACCTGCCAGACCCTGTTATTTACCTGTGAACTTTCCTTTAAATATATCAAATCTGGACATATCTTTATGCTTATTTCATTTTGCCCATCTGGTGATTATGCTTAACCTGCCATCCAGACCTTTTCTAGCTCTCAGTACATGAATGTTTTCTATTTGCCTGTCCCACCAGCTATCATTGCCTCAAGCTTTTTTTTTACCTCCTCCCCATGCCATGTCTTGTCTCAATTTATACCAAATCTTACTTCTAACAAGATGTACCTCCTACTTTTCCATGTTGAAAGTCATATTTTCAAGTAAAGCTTCAAAACTGAGCAGCAATTAGTAATCCCAGAAGATTATAGATAATATCTTGGGGATATTGTTTTGTTTTATTTAGCTTTGGACACAATGAGTCAGAGTTCAATCTTACTTTAACTTTTCTATCACCTCAGCTTCTATAATGTTAGGTAGCACATAGAGAAACACAGATACACAGACACACAGACACACACACACACATGTTATACTCACAAATTTTGCTTCAAAGTGGAGGCAAGAAATATGTTTAAATCAAGTCATGGAGATGAATTTTTCAAAACAAGTGGTCAATTTTCAATGTCAAAGATGCATTCTCTTTTCTCTGAGCATTGCTGACACATACAAGATGAATATTATCACTTAAGAGCTCTGAAATTTGAACAAAGCTCAAACACTATTGGTAAGCTTTATGAAAGCTTTCTCATCTTATAAGAGGATGAAACAATGAGGAGAAACATACACATATGTGCATACGTGCGTGCACACACACACACATAAAAGTAGTTTGATTTGGAAGTGATATTTCATTGCAATTTTATTTTGTTTTACTGTCTTTTTTTCTACTTGGACATTATTTTCTATAAGCAAACTTTAAAGTGATTATTTGGTTATCATGCAGGAGTTCATTTTTTTAATAAAGTGTGAATTTGGCTAAACCATATGACTGCAATGCCTTTATTTCCTCAACTGTAAAATTAGATAGTGATCTAGGTCTTCTCTCTGCACGTAAAGAACATCCAAATTATTTTATTTTAATAGCATCATCCAATGACCAATTAATATATGCTTGTGGGAAAAAAGCGTTGTGTTTAGGATTTTAGAACAAGCTATTTTATGCAAAGTTCACAAGAAAGTATGATTCCTTTGTATGGTTAAGTTTCTAAAATGAACTATAGATCTATTCAAAGTAAAGTTTGTTATGTTATTTTTCGAGTTATCAAATTCTCTTTAAGTATATTTATATTTATGTCAGTATAATCAGTATGTCACTATATATTTATGTCAGTAAAATCAACTTGTGTTTCACTTTCAATACTGTTCTAGATCCAACTAATCCCAACTTAAAGAATAATTACCAAGACACTCATAATCAATTATCCAATATCTGGTATCCTTAAGCTACAATATATGAAATTTTAGCCAAATAAATAAATATATATATCAGTTATATATTAATTTAATCCACTATTTTTTGTTTGGGCTGTCATATTAGCTAACAATAGCTATTTAATTATGACAAACCACATAAGTCATCCATCAGATAAACTGATTACTAACGATTACTGGTCTCAATTAATCTAAAAAGAAATATGTTTTAGGTCACAAGGATGCCTTGGGAATGCCAATCAAGCAAAGAGCTAGTACATAAATGTTTATTCCAGTTGTAGTTGCTTGATGGATACATTAATACTTAAAGAACCACTCTAGAAAATAAACTGTGAAAAATGTCATCATAAAAATTAAATCTTTTATTTCTAAATATATGCTCTTGTTACTATTGAAACTGACAACCAGCCTGGAAGCAATTAATTTTTTCAACCACATTTACCAGTCAGGCAATACCATATCTTCAGCAGTCATAGAATAAACTGTTGTAATAATTATTCAATCACTTCAAATAATTTTTTAAAATTATTGTTTCATAGTATACTTGATCTAAACTAGTATTAATATGTTGTGTCTATAATATCATTCAAAATCCAGATAAATAGATGTTTCAGATGGAAAATAAACGCTTCATTATCAGCATTAGGGTAGACCGAACTTAGCTAAATTAAGGAAAAACTAAGTCTTACGGAAACAAAGTGATTATAGATTATCTTAAATTAGACTTGAAACAAGACACAAGGAAAGCAGCCATTCTCTTCTATTACATTATTTGTTAATATTAATCAATAACAGCAATATTATTATTGACACAATCATTTACATATGAAGTCTGTGATTTCATGAGCTTCATAACAACCTTATCAAATAACTAAAATATCATGATGATGGTTATTACGTTTATTTTATAAAGCACAACTAAGACAATTTAAAGCATTTTCTCCAAAGTGCAACAATTTTCAACAACTTGTAGTAAAATCAGTGTATGTACCTTTTACAAGCCCTATGTGCTGTCTTCTGTAAAGACCATAGTAGAAGTGAGTATAAAGGGAGTTTGTCTATTTGAGGAAAATATCCAGAAGCTATATTATGTGATATAAAACTAAGCATTGAAGTATTGGATGATTCCTAATTTCAACAGTATTTCTGTAATAAGTTCAATCTGTTTCTTCTCCTTCACCCCCAACTTAGGTATATTTACTCAAGTGTGGAGAAAACACTGACTGAGTACATGCTAAGTGTTTAGCATAGGTCCTGGCATACTTATCTATCTAATTTAATCTAAAAAAGCTTTAAGGTCAGTTTAATTTAAAACAAATTTAAAATATACATTGTGCACAGGTGGTTTTCACTATTTTATATATTTGATACTAAAAGGGTCTAAATAAATGAGGAATGTAATAGTAATTAGTAATACTGAGATTGCATTGGTACTTATATTAGATGTTGAAATATTAATAATGGCATATTATTTTACATATAATAAAATATATATTATAATTATAAATGTATCTTATATTTATTTATATATATATAACTGTCAATCAAAATGAGTGATTAAAGTATAACTCCCAAATCATCAAAGATTATTGAGCCAGCCTGAAGGAACACCTAAGAAAAATGTTAGTCACAGAAGCATCTGTAGCTATTCTTCCCAAAGAGGTTCTCAGGATGTTTAGTATTTACATATTTTTCTTTTGAAAAGTGGGGACAGCAGCGAGACAAATGATTGCATGCTAGTGAGACTTTAGTTAATGCCCAGTAAATATGTTTTACATAGGGTGAGCATTTGAAGAAAAAGGGAAGAGAGAAAGGAGAAGTCTTGAGATGGGTTAAGATAATGATTAATCTAATCTTGTCTTTGTTCTGCACCTGGGAGGATAAGCTAGCAGTTTTTTGAAAGCACTGGGTTCTTTTTAGCCCTTACGGAGGAAGACCTCATGGCAGTCTCCCAACACAGCCTGACTGTGAATTCAGCTCCCAAGGTTTCCCTGGGGTTCCCTGAGCCATGAGGTGGTCTGTTCAGTCAGTTGGAGACTTAGAATTTTATTTTTATTTCTCATATACAATCAAATATACTTAATAACATAGATTCTGTTTGCATATTTAATTTTGGGCATAAGTACTGTGAAAAAGTTAATAGGACATATTTTGCATAATATTTGGCTTACAAAATAAGATCATAAAGAGAACTTATTTGGAGAAATATTATTGGGAAATTATTTAGTTTTTCCAAAGTCGTTCTTTAATCCTATGATTTTTAAATAATCTTGTTTTGAAGGACTTATACTGCTATCTTAGTTTCTAAGATGTTCTCTTTTTTCAGGCTTTATCATACCTAATGCTGAGACATTCTTCTGTTTTCAGTGCTTTTGTGTAAAATTTGAGTATCTCTTAACTAGCTTCATTTTAGTCAACTTTATGATATCTTGTACTTTTGAATCATTGGAAACTTTTCTTTGCACATGATTTGAGTGGATTTTTAAAATTACAAATTAATAAAAACTGTGTGTCTGGCAATGTTCTAGGCTCGGTGGTAAAAAACACAGTGTCCTTCAAACAAGTTGAACATATATTATATTTGGGAAAACAAATAAGAAATGAACGAATGAACTAACTGACCAGTAAATTTATAAGACAAACTTAAATTATTTTAATTGCTATGTAAAAGTATTAACGGTAATACAACTGAAATTGATGAGCAATGATTAGGGTTGCTGCTTGGGCTGCTGGCTTAAGGGAAGATCTATTGAGTTTACAGTAAAATGATGGGTTGAATTAATTCCTTTGAGGATCTCAGGGTATAGCATTCTAAATGTAGAGACTGGCTAGTACAAAAGGCTTTAGATGGGAGTATGGTTGCTCTGTATGCTGAAAAGAACGAAGACAAGTGTAAGTGGGCTATACAGAAAAGGAGGTTTGGCCGGGCGCGGTGGCTCAAGCCTGTAATCCCAGCACTTTGGGAGGCCGAAACGGGCGGATCATGAGGTCAGGAGATCGAGACCATCCTGGCTAATACGGTGAAACCCCGTCTCTACTAAAAAAATACAAAAAACTAGCCGGGCGACGAGGCGGGCGCCTGTAGTCCCAGCTACTCGGGAGGCTGAGACAGGAGAATGGCGTGAACCCGGGAGGCGGAGCTTGCAGTGAGCTGAGAGCCGGCCACTGCACTCCAGCCTGGGCGGCAGAGCAAGACTCAAAAAAAAAAAGAAAAGGAGGTTTGGGAAATTAGGTTAGAGAGATTATGTAGAATTTGATTGGCATCGTAAGAAATTTGTATTTCACACTTGTAGGTGGAGCAAGATGACCAAATAGAAGCCTCCAGCAATCGTTTCCCACTCAAGAACACCAAACTGAAGAACTATTCACATAAAAAAATCACCTTCATAGTAACAAACAAATTAGGTAGGTGAATGATCACAGTACCTGGTTTTAACATCATATTAAGGGAAAAAGGCACTGAAGAGGGCAAGAAAGACAGTCTTGAATAGTTTATACCACCCCTACTTCATTCCCCAGAAGTGGCCACATAGTAGAGAGTGATAATCTCTGTTTGAGAGAGAGAGAGTGAAGTGATCACGGGACTTGGCATTGGAACTCAGTACTACCCTGTCATAGTGGAAAGCAACAATGGGGCAGAAATCAGATGGCACCCATGAAGGGAACATTTAAACCAGCTCTAACCAGAGGGGAATCACCCATCCCAGTGGTCCTAACCTGAGTTCTGGCAAGCCACACTACCATGAGCTAAATTGATCTAGGGTCCAAAATAAATGTGAAAGACAGTCTAACCTATGAGGACTGCAATTTTTAGTGCTATGCAGGGCTCAGAGCCAGTGGATTTGGGTACATGCAACACAGTGAGACAACAGTTGAGGTGAACACAGGAGTGATTGCGTCACCTCTCTCCCAACTCCAGACAGTGCAGCTTGCAGCTCCAGGAGAGACTCCTTCTGCTTGAGGAGAGTAGAGGGGAGAGTAAAGACGACTTTGTCTTCCAACTTAGATACCAGCTAAGCAATAGTAGAATAAGGCACCAGGCAGACTCCCAGGGACACACCCTGGACCAGAAGGGAACATGCTACCTTGAAGGGAAAGACCTATTCCTGGCAAGACTCATCATCTACTGACTAAGGAGCCCTTGGGCCCTGAATAATCAGCAGTGGTACCCAGGGAGTACTTGCCATGAACCCTGGGATAGACTCAGAGATGTGCTGGCTTTATGGTGTGACCGAACACATTCCCAGATGTCGTGGGTGTGGGGAGAGACTTCTGCTTGAGAAAAGGAGAAGGAAGAATAAAGGAAACTTGATCTTCAGGATTGTTAATACTGAGTGTCAACTTCAGTGGATTGAAGGATGCAAAGTATTGTTCCTGGGTGTATCTGTGAGAGTGTTGCTAAAGGAGATTAACACTTGATTCAGTGGACTAGGAGAGGCAGACCCACCCTCAATCTGGGTGAGCACCAGCTAATCAGCTGCCAGTGTGGCTAAGACAAAGCAGGTAGAAGAATATGGAAGGATTAGACTTGCTGAGTCTTCCAGCCTTCGTCTTTCTCCTGTGCTGAACGTTTCCTGCCCTCAAACATCAGACTCCAAGTTCTTCAGGTTTTTGACTCTTGGACTTACACCAGTGATTTTCCAGGGTCTCTTGGGTCTTCAGTCGCAGACTGATGGCTGCACTATTGGCTTCCCTACTTCTGAGGTTTTGCCACTCGAACTGGCTTCCTTGCTCCTCAACTTGCAGGCTGCCTATTGTGGGATATCACCTTGTGATTGTGTGAGTCAACACTCCTTAATAAACTCCCGTTTATATATACATCGATACTATTAGTTCTGTCCCTCTAGAGGACCCCGACTAATACAATTTTGAAGCTTAGGTGCCAGCTTCACCACAGTTGGGTAGAGAACTAAGCAGGTTCCTGGGGTCCACAAATTCCAGGTCTTGGCTTCTGAGTGGTATTTCTGGATCTGCTTTGGGCCAGAAAGGAGCTTAATGCCTAAATGGAGAGACCTAGGCCTGGCTGCATTTACCACAAGCTGACTGAAGAGCCCTTAGGCCTTGAGTGAACATTGACAGTAGCCAGGCAGTAGTCACCATGGGTCTGGGGCAGTGGGGGCCATGGGTAGGGACTCCTCTGCTTGAGAAAAGGAGAAGGAAGAGTGGAAATACTTTGTCTTGTGGCTTTGGTGCCAGTTCAGTCACAGTAGAATCGAGTACCAGATAGCTTCCTAGATTTCTAAGGTTACCAACCCCTGACTCTGGCTCCCAGATAGCATCTCTAGATCTGTCTGAGCCAGAGGTAACTGGTCGCTCTGAAGAGAAGGACACAGCCTGGCTCGATTTGCCACCTGCTGATTGTAGGCCCTTGGACCTTGAGTAAGCATAAGTGGTAGCCAGACAGTGGTCCACATGGGCCTTGGGTATGAACCAGTGCTGTGCTGGATTCAGATCTGAATCAGCACAGCCCCAGTGTTGGTGGCCACAGGGGTGCTTGTGACACCCCTCCCTTAGCTCCAGGAAGCTCAGCACAGAGAGGCTCTATTTGAATGGGGGAAAGTAAGGGAATAGAGCAAGAGTCTCTGCTTAGTAATTCAGGGTATTCTGGATCTCAGCCAAGGTCACCAAGGTGGCATCTCTACAAGTCTACAAGAGCCACAGTGTTGCTGGGCACGGGGTGCCCCCAATACAAACATGGCTGTAGTGAGCAAAGACTTAGATTACAACACTAAAGTCCCTTCAGCTACCTGGAAAGTAATCTGTTCCATTGATCAGTCTGTTTATTTTTGTAACAGTACCATGTTGTTTTGGTTGCTATTGCCTTGTAATAAACTTTGAAGTCAGGTAATCTGAATGCCTCCAGCTTTGTTCTTTTTGCTTAGGATTGCTTTCACTATCCAGGCTCTTTTTTGGTTCTATATAAACTTTAAAATATTTTTTTTTTCTAATTTGTTAAGAATGACATTGGAATTTTGATAGGGATTGCATTGAATCTACAGAAAGCTTTAGGTAATATAGTTATTTTAACAATATTAATTTTTTCAATTCATGATGATGAGATGGTTTCAATTTGTATCATCTTCAATTTCTTTCATTAGCGTTCTGTAGTATTCCTTTCAGTGATCTTTCAATTTCTTGATTAAATTTATTCCTAGGTACTTTTCTGATAAGTATTATAAATAGGATTGTCTTTTCAAATTGTTTCTTGGTTGAATTATTATTTGTTCATAGAAATGCTGTGGATATTGTATGTTAATTTTGTATTCTGCATCTTTTTTGGATTCATTTAGCAAATCTAAGAAATTTTTGGTGAAGTCTCTAGATTTTTCTAACTATAAGATTATATCATCAGCAAGGAGTGAAATTTTGATATCCTCTTTTGCAATTTGGATAGCTTTTATTCTTTTCTGTTGAATGATTGCTCTGGCTAGGAATTCCAATGCTATGCTGAATAGGAGTGGTTAAAGTGGGCATTTTGCCTTGTTCCAGTTCTTACAGAAAAGACTTTCAAATTTTCCCAATTCAGTATGATGTTAACTGTGGGTTTGTAATATATGGCCTTTATTGTTTTGAGGTATGTTACTTCTAAACCTCGTTTGTTGAGAGGCTTTATCATGAAGGATGCTGAATTTTAACAAACACTTTTTCTGCATCTATTGAAATAATCACATGGTTTTTGTCCTTCATTCTGTTGATGTGAGGTATCATGTTATTTATTTGCATATGTTGCACCATTCTTGCATCCCTATTGAAGCTGCTACTCGACTGTTGTGTATTATCATTTTGATGTGGATTTTGCTAGTATTAGATTTGCTAGTATATTGGTTTGCAGTATATTGTTGATAATTTTTGCCAGTGTGTTAATCAGGAACACTGGTCTGTAGATTTTTGTTCTGTTTTGCTTTGGTTTGCTTTCAATCATATTCTTGTCTGGTTTTGGCATCTGGGTGATGCTGCCCTCATAGACTTGGGGAGAATTCCCTAGTCTTCAATTTGTTGAAATAGTTTTAGTAGAAGTGATATTATTCTTCTTTGTACATTTGGTATGACTGTGAATCATGTGGTCCTCAGCTTTTCTTTGTTGAGAGACTTTTTATTACTGACTCAATCTTGCTAGTCATTATTGGTCTCTTCCAGTTTTCTATTTATTTCTGATTCAATCTTTGGCAGTTACATGTTTCCAGGAATTTATCCATTTCCTCTAGGGTTTTGTTTGTCAGTGTACATTTGTTCATAATAGTCTTTTATGATTTTTTTTGTATTTCTGTGTTGTCAGTTGTAATGTGTCCTTTTTAATTTCTGATTTTGTTTATTAAGATCCTCTCTCACTGGGCTTGGTGGCTCATGCCTGTAGTCCCATCACTTTGGGAGGCTGAGGCGGACAGATCACCTGAGGTCAGGAGCTCTTCTTTTCCTGATTACTCTAGTTTGTGGTTTATCAGTTTTGTTTATCCTTTTGAAGAACCAACTTTTCATTTATTTGATTCTTCATATTTTTTAGTCTTTTTTATTTGGTTGCACTCTGATGTTTACTATTTATTCTGAGAACATTGAGTTTTGTTATTGATTTTCTAATTATTTAATATGCATTCTCATAGGATTTAGGATGCTGTGTTTTCATTTTCATTTTTTTCAAACATTTTTTACTTCCACCCCAATTTTATCATTAACCCAATGGTCATTCAATGGCATATTGTTTAATTTCCATCTATTAGATATTTTGCAGAGGTACTTTTGGTACTAATTTATAGTTTTATTCATCTGAGAAGACATTTCATATAATTTTGATATTTTAAAATTTGTTCAAACTATCTTGTGGCCTATCATATGATTCCTCTTAGAGAGTGCTTTATGTGCTGATGAAAAGAGTGTAAATTCTGCTACTGTTAGATAGAATATTTTGTAGATTTCTGTTCAGTCTATTTTATCTAATGTTGAGTTTCAACATAATGTTTATTTGTTGATTTTCTGTCTAAGTGATCCATCTAATTCTGAGAGTGATGTGTTGAAGTCCTCCACTATTTTTACATTGTAGCCTATTGCTCTCTTTAGATCTAGTAAAATTTGTTTAATGAATCTGTATGCTCTAGTGCTAAGTTCATATATGTTTTAAAGTTTTTATATACTCTCACTGGATTGATTTTTTTAATCATTATGTAATGGCCTTATTTCTCCCTTTACACTGTTTTTGACTTAAAATATGATTTATCTAAGTGTAGCTACTCCTTACTTTTGGTATCCATTTGTGTGGAATATCTTTTTCCAGTCCTTTCCTGTCAGTCTGTGTATGCCTTCATTAATAGAGTGAGATTTTTTTTAGTAGCATATAGTTGGATTATGTTCTTTTTATAAATCTAGTTTGTCATTCTATACCTTTTAAGTGGATAATTTAATCCATTTACATTGAAGGTTATTATTGGTATGTGAAGTTTTGTTCCTGTCGTATGGTTGTTTTCCAATTGTTTGATATACTTGAGTTCCTTTATTCTTTTCTTATTGCTTGTTTTTGTGGTTTGGTGGATTTCTACAGGTGACATTTGAGTATTTTTGCTTCCTTCTTTATGTGATTGTTTTACTAGTGAGTTTTATATTTTCATGTATTTTCATCATGGTGGATATTATCCTTCTGTTTACAAGTTTAGGACTCCTTTATGCATTGCTTGTATGACCTGTCAAGTTGTAATGAATCCCCTCAGCATTTGGTTGTCTAGGAGGTGAAAGACTTGATTTCTCCTTAATTTATCATGAGTTACTTAGCCGGAGACAGTATTCTTGGTTGGCAGATATATATATATATATATATATACACACACACACACACACACACACACACACCCTGTCTTAGAAACTATCGGTTACGGATATATACATATATATATATATATA
>NW_016805834.1:1005244-1020096 GCF_001698545.2 Rhinopithecus bieti
TTCGTGGTGGGGGTTTATAAACAGCATTAGTGGTATCTGCAATTTCCTTCATGAGTTATGGTGAAGTTATTAGAGGAGTCTGTGGTGAAGTTATGTTAGAGACTGAGGTGTCAGGTGGGTCAGTCCTCAGGCCCCAGAAGTGTCGGTGGTGTGCTGAAGCTGTCAATCTTCAAGTCCTAGGGTGGTGTACACTAATACCGCTGTCGGCTGTTACTCTCAGGCTGATTCCTGGGCCTCCACATAGTTTTCTCGGATGTCAGATGCCTGTAGTAGCAGTGGTAGATGAGGTGGATAAGCAAGTTCTTGGGCCCCTGGGCAGATGGTGTGATATGAATTATCACAGTTGCAGTGGCAAGATGATTTTTTTGGGTTCTGAGCAATATACATTGATATTGGCAATAACTGTGGTGGGCTGAGTGGGCTAGTTTTCAGGCCTGCAGGTGACACCTATAAGTGGGTGACACCTGAGTTGGTAGGAGCTGGGAGTGTAGTCCCAATCTCAAGCTGCCTGAAGAAGTGTTTAGGTGTCCAATGTGGTGGATTGGGTTTGGCAATCCCCCAGGACCTTGAGCTATGTTCTGTGTGTTGTGATGGGGGAAAACAAAGCTGGGCAGGTTTGTGCTCAGACCTCTCAATGGTGACAGTAGGCACCAGTTGTGGTGGACAGGGGCAAGGTGATCCTTCTACCCCAGGAAGAATGCTCAGTTGAGGGGCAGTAGCAACTGCAGTGATATTCTGCAACTGGAGATGGAGAGGCTGGTCTCTGTGGCCACAACCTTGGCTGGTGAGTGGAAAGCATACATCCCTCTAACACTCCAGTCTAGGAAGGGCTCATTCCCCAGCCCTGGTGGTAGTAGCCTGCACCTAGCTTGAACACCATCCCTGGCTGCAAAAGTCATGCCTCACTCATGACTAAGTTCCAGCAACAACTTGTGCATTTCCAGTTGTCTCAGCATTGCTTGCTTCTCAGCACTGACAGCTGTTACCCATGGCTCTCTCATATTTCAGCCCAAGCTGTGGGAATAATCTCAGCTTGCACCACAGTTCCAGCAGCAAAAGCACTGATTTCTTTCAAGCCTCAGTCCCTGCAATAATAGGTCCCAAGATAGCATAGAGTCTGCCAAGGGTTGGGTATGAAAATGGAGCCTTGTCTTAGCCAATTAGATCTCAAAAAGTGTGCAGTACACAATGTAAGCTCAATCTCCAGAGCAGTTCCATCTTTTGGTCTCCTGGGATCACCTTATATTAGTTTCAGGGGTTGAGAAGGTTGAGAGGTTCTTCCACTGCTAGGATTGCAAAATTCCATGCTGAGGATTGGGCTAGTGGAACTCACTCACATACCCTTTCCACATATTAGGAAGTCACTTCCAGCTCCCAGCCAATCCCAGTCAAGTAGGCCACCTCATTTCCTTCTCCTTCCCTGCTTTTGGTGGTTCCTTTCACTTTTCTGTTGAATTCCAGTGTTCTGTCTTCAATAATATATTTGGAATGTGATTGTCTATATGTTATTTTAGTTATTCTAAGTGAAAGATATGAGCATAAAGTACTTCTAGTCAGTCATCTTGAAGCACTTTTTTATCAGAAGATTTTTAGAGCCAAAAGGGGAAACTGATTTTAAAAGGATCACTTTGTCTGAAATGTAAGAGAACAAGTGAGGTAAGAGGTAAAGTAAGTAGAAGACTCTTGCATTAGATTAGGTGTGAGATAATAGTGAAATGGGTAAGTGTTGCACCAGAATAAACAACATGATTTTAAACATGTTTGGAAAAATACAGCCATCCGGATATAATAATAGATTTATTGTATACAATGTGGCAAAAAGTAAAGTAGATAAATATTCCCACGTTTATGAAAGGAGCAACTCCATCTGATATTGCCATTTACTGAGGTGTGAAGCCTTGGTTATGGACTAAGGGTTAAGGATAGAGACTAAAATTTCAGTTTGGAAAAGTTAACTCTGATTTATGTATTAGATCTTCAATCAGAGGTGGTTTGTAAATAGTTAGATATAAATGAAGAGAAGTAAAGCTATAAATTCAAAATCAGTCACCAACATATAGATGGTATTTAAAGGCATGTAGATATGTGAATAAATGATAAGAAAATATTTTTAATGACCACTAAAATCATTGAGAGAAAGGTTCATAGATAAATATTGTAATAGATGGATGAGAACTGCTGAAACTGCTGATCAATTTTGACCTCTTAAATAGGCAGATATTATGTACCTCTTGATTTGAAATACACAGCAACAAAATATAAATGATGCCAACCTGGAAATATTCATGTCTAAATATTGAACATGTATCTCATCGTATCTCTAGTTCTAATTAAGTTTATGTAATGCATTGGAGCTAAGAGCACATTGGCACCGTGGAGATGCAATAAGCCAACTAAAGAAGGTTAGAAATTCTACAGAATGAAGAACTGGTTACTTTAAGAAATGAATTGGGAAAAAAACAGTGAGGTCTAGTCTAAATTAAAAGAAAATTTAAAACTATAGCAAATAAACCCTCAATGCATGGAACTTCCTAGTATCATGATTTAAACAAAGCAAACAAAAATAGAATTATTGGAATTGGAAAATCAAAGATATTTTAACACTGAATGAATATTAAAAAAATTATATGACTATTTTATGGTTAAATGTAAAGAAAACTCTGAATTATTTTTTTAAAGTGATATACTTAGTTTTAAATGGTTCAGCTTGGAATGGGTGGATAACAATAATCTTAGTTCATTCCAAATAAATTTATATTGATCATATATTGGTTATTATGCAGCTAGGTTTTAAAATTAAGTGTATTAATGTTTAACCCATTTTGAAAATTCTAAAGACAAACGTGTGTATACACAAAGAAACAAAGAAGTAAATACAATTTTAAAAAGAATGCCATGGAAATAGAGAATAAAGTTGAAAAGAAAACCTTGGAAGAGCTTCAACATTTAAGGATCTGATAGAAGAGGAGCACTAGCAAAAGACACTAACAGGGACTTTTCAGGGATGTTGGAGGAAGTCCAGGTAAATATCATCGCCATGTCATAGCATCCACAGTTTATATTGCATTATATAATATAATGAAGGGAGTAACCAGTGGTGTAAAATTCTACTGAGAGTTTAGATAGGTGAGAATTAACTCTTCAACACCAGCTTAAGAAAAATTACTCATAATAGGCGTCCTTTCCAATACCAATTTCAGTGTGTTATAAAAATAAAAATACAAATTTAGTGGCTTGAAAGAGAATAGAAGAAGAGAAAGTTAAGGTAGCAATAATAGACAACTTTTAAAAGCATTTGAAAAATGAGGAGGCAACTGTACTATTACAAGTATCAGGAATTTTTATTTTTTAGCTCAGAGGCTATCAAGTATGTTTATAAATACACAGAATGTCACAATAGAATAGAAGGAACATGCAGATACAGCAAAGAAGGGGAAAATTAAAGAAAATATTTTCTTGAGATTGACTGAAAGAGTGAGGTTCTATCTATGAATGAAATCATGGTCCATAATAGGAGCAGACATACTTGCATGTTCACAGAACAGAAATGAAGCCAGCATATGTAGACACAGATTATATGGTGGGAATGAGAAAATCATTGGCATCAAATTTTGTCCCTGAAAACATAATTGATTGAGGTGTATACTAAACTCTTCAGGAGAATTGTTAATTCGAAAAATAAAAATAAAAAATTTATGTGCAACAAAGTGTAATTTTCTCTCAGTGTTCATTGCCTATTTGAAATTGGCAACCACAAATCAAAAACAAACCAGTCAGTATGGTTGCTTCTCTCTATAAATGTTCAGCTGTTTGTTTATAAGCATTAATTATGCCCACAGGTTGGATCAAACAGGTTTAGCATTTTTATAAACTGACACGGTAGTAGAAGAGAGAGAAGAAAGTTAGGGTTGTTTGTAAAGATGTGGTTTACCACAGGGTGATGGATTAGCACGCTTAGGGAGTTTAGACAACCACTGGCCTGGCAATAGTAGCATAAGTGAACTGGAAGGATCAGAGATGGTGCCCAGAAAGTGGGATGTCAGAAAGTACAATCTGAGGGATGGGAAGGATGCTGCTACTGCTAAGGAAGATACATTCAACCTAATAAACAGGTGAGTGGTTGCATGTTTGAAATTAGACTGAGGAAAAATGTATTTGACCTAAGAAAACAAAACAACTGAAAGACTTATGCTTTAAACCTATCATTTACATGGATATTGACATAACTAAAAAAGATGAAAAGTGGTGGTAAAAGAGAAAGTATGTGGATTGAAGACATGTTTTAAAAGACCTGATTCTTTTGAAAGAGGAAAGAGATTCAAACATTTTTTTTTTTAAAGCCTAAAGGTAGAAATGAGCAACTAACAGTGCATCTAATGTATTATACTTCTCTAGAACCTGGGATAATTGAAGAGAAACAACAAAAGCAGCCTACACTTGAATGGATTCCAAAGAGACATCATGTGCTCAATGTCCAGCCAGGTCCTACAGAGAATAAGAAGATAAAGGGCAAACCACGTTTAGGGATTTTTGATGAAATAGTATGGGAGTTTGGTGAGGGAGGACTGAATTCGAGAGGGCTTGTTGAAGGAGTCTGGTAAAGTGAGAAGGATGGGAGTTTGGCTCAACTGGAAGGAGATATATTGAACAATATGGAGATAACATCGCTGGAGATTTAAATCACCTGAGATGGTTGTGTATCATGGCAACTGCAACTGAACTGAGAATGGAAGGAAGGCATGATGCGATTGGGCCAACAGTTTTCTAGGAAAAAAAAAAAAGCAGTAACTAAATATAGTTGACATGGCTTTTGATAAAATAATATTCAGGAGGAAATGATCAAAGAGAAGCTTTGGGGAGCTGTTCAGTTTTGCAGGGTTGTTTCTTTTTTTTCAAGTTGAAAATGAGAGTAAAATTTGATTTTTGTATTCTTCATGACATTATAACATTGATTTCAGCAGAGAAATTTGTTTATCTGAAACGTATGTAATTTCTCATCGTCTATTTGTTACTTTTTTCCCCTTTTCTTATTCACTTCTGTTCATTGTGTTTCACAAAACTGAATCTTTTCTTTATTTATTCTATTGTCAGCAAGATTTTATCACAGTGGACATTGTGATAAACACTGATATCTGTGTTTTTCACAAACAAGATCAAATAAAGTATCACTCCTATGTTGTTGTCTCAGGAGAGCTGTGTGATACTCGACTGCATTGAGAGACAAGTGTTGAGATGGTAAACCAGCGAATGTGACAGCTGTTATTTTCTAACTTTTCATTTTGTAATAGTTCCATGTGAAGTTGCTTACCTACATTTACGTTTTGATATAAAATAATTGTCATGCGCGTCCATGTGAAAAGACCACCAAACAGGCTTTGTGTGAGCAATAAAGCTTTTTAACCACCTGGGTGCAGGCGGGCTGAGTCCGAAAAGAGAGTCAGCGAAGGGAGATAAGGGTGGAACCGTTTTATAAGATTTGGGTAGGTAAAGGAAAATTCCAGTCAAAGGGGGTTGTTCTCTGGCCGGCAGGAGTGGGGGTCACAAGGTGCTCAGTGGGGAGTTTTGAGCCAGGATGAGCCAGGAAAAGGAATTTCACAAGATAATGTGAAATTTCACAAGATACTTAAGGCAAGGACCGGCCATTTTCACTTCTTTTGTGGTGGAATGTCATCAGTTAAGGCGGGGCAGGGCATTTTCACTTCTTTTGTGATTCTTCAGTTACTTCAGACCATCTGGGCATATCTGTGCATGTAACAGGGGATGCGATGGCTTGGCTTGGGCTCAGAGGCCTGACAATAATATTTGTAAATATTCACACATTTACTTATATACCACATAATTCTAAAAATATCTTTAGGTGACTTCTAACTGCATTTACTGTACAACAGGATAAACATAAAATTTTGATCCAAATGTACATAGTTATTAAATATGGCTGAATAATTCACTCCAAACCTTAAAACATACAAAATGAAGTGGTGAATGCATGCTCTATAGGATCCAAAGCATAATAATTTTAATCACTCTTTTCTAAATATATTTTTTCTCTCTAAACCAATACTGTCTATTTATTCATATTGCAATTCAGAAGAAAATCAGGTCAGATAGTTGACAAGGTTATTCACAAAATACTTTCAAATGTTTGACAGCAGATAATATAAATGAATACATGAAATCATAGACTGCTTTGCTTTAATTTTACTTTTTTAAAGTGAATTGTTTTATTTATTTCCTGTTTTTAATAGCTCCTACAGCAATGCACATTTTTAAGGTACACAATAATATTTCCTGGATGAATCATTTAGTTCAGTGAGCCAATTGTACTGGATTACCTTAAGGAATATGTTTTTAACTTTGGAATAAACCTGGAGAAGTCATATATAGGTCAGCTGAACTCTTTTTGGAGGTATGTGGAAAGATAGATAGATAGATAGATAGATAGATAGATAGATAGATAGACAGACAGATGATAGAGATGCATTAATTAAAGTATCTAAACCTTTTTGATCCATCCATTTTTAAATAAATCCACTTTTCTGAGACAGGGCTTCTGAACAAGGTATGACGTGTGTCCAACTGACATGTCCTGGACATGCCTCAGCCTGAAATTTTTACTTTAGAATTAAACCAAAACTAAAATATCTGAGTTTCACAAACCAGTTAGATATGCTAGCAATTCTTGTTAGATGACACAAATTGAAAGTGTATCTTCACCACCTGTAAAGCTGTAACTGGTTTTATTCCTAATCACCTTATATAAATTTGACCCTTGACATATAATAATTTTGGTTTATTTTTCTAAAGCCACCTATGCATTTTTCTGGACTCATCATTACAAAGAAATTACACAGTATCTGTTAGCGTCTCTGCCTAAAATTTTTGGAGCAGAGGGGCACATCTTTATAGTAGTTTATATCTAAAATCAAGTACTTCTCTCTCTTTCCCTTTCCCTCCCTTTCTCTCTCAAAATAGAATCAGGGCATTCAGCTTATTAAAGCAATTTTTCACCTTTGAGGCTGAATTTAAATTCATGTTTCTCCTTGAATCCTTCCTTAATATCTTATTGATACTTTAACCAACTTGTCTTTATGCTTTTAAAATAGATTGATTATATCCGTCTAGGCACATACTTCTTTTTATTCTTTTAATACAAGTTAAGTCATTCAAAGTTAATGTCCACATCATAATCATATTTATTGTGTGTCTATCAGGAAATAAGTTGAAATATTTTATTAATATTATTAAGCTCAATTAATCACATTAAATCATACACTACTAAAAGCTGACGTTACCTTTTATTTAACTAATAATTCTAGAAGAAAAACATATTTGAGTCAGTGGTGAAATTAGAGAAACTTACACGAGTGGTGAGGGATTTATTTTAAGGTGACCATGATTATTAGAGAGTCATTTTCCTGCAACAATTTTACATAAATGGTTTCCTTTGGTTACTCACTCACAAACACAATCCAGGTGCTATCAATTTATCTCATTGGACTGTGTCTAAGGGTGTCCTCTAACTTGGCTTTCTTGTCAAATTCCTTACAGTTTCCCCACAATATTTTATCTCAATTGCTCCCAATGACCTATTTGACTCTTACCTTCCATTACTATTTTTTATACATGATATTTTGATATGAGAAATTCAAACTTTCAGCACGTCAACCACAAAACAATTATAAAATAATGAAGGGTTGTCATAGTATTCTGATCAACATAAAAGACTATTAGTGACATAATAAATTAGAAATCAGAACGCCCAATGCATGACCACTTTGCTGAAGGCTGTCTATGCATAGTGTAAATTTTATCAAGTCGTGAGAGAGGCTATATTGGCTAAATGTGCACTCAAGTTTCCAGATATCTGAAGGGCCATCATTAAAATTAGACTTAAGGGAGTCAAGTAATCAATGAAAAAATAGTGGTGGCAGGAAAGAGAAATAAATGTGAGGAAATTAGTTACATGGCTGTTGCATCCCTGTCACTGTAATGTTCTAGAAACTACGTTATGTCCTCTAAATTACATTAATAAAATGCCCAGCAGTCAAAGGAGCTGATTTCTATTTGAAAGGGGGTATTGGGAATAGAACACCTACCAGGAAATAATTATGCATAATGTTTTCTCTTACACACATCAGTTTAGGAAAGTAAATTGGTATTCTGCACTCAAAGGTCTTAAGAGTTTAAATTATCAAAAGGTTTATACTATAATCTCTTAAAGATCTAAACTAAGTAAGCTTTGATTTAAGAGTATTAAGTATGACTAAAAGAAATAAAAACACTGACAAAAGCAAATGTCTAAATAATGTCAATAACTGTCAAAACAATCATCTATAGATTATATTTTCCTCTAAATTTTAACCAAACTTTTGTCTTTTAATACCTTTTATATAACACGTCATAACTATGGTTTGATTGTAAACTTAATTAGAACTTTAATATTTTAACATATATGAAAACATAAAGTAAGAGTCAAAACTGAGATATGGGCCAGGCGCATTTGCTCACACCTGTAATCCTAGAATTTTGGGAGGCCCAGGCAGGCAGATCACCTTAGGTTAGGAGTTTGAGATCAGCTGGGCCAATATGGCAAACCCTGTCTCAACTAGAAATACAAAAATTAGCTGGGCTTAGTGGCACTTGACTGTAATCCCAGCTACTCAGGAGGCTGAGGCAGGAGAATTGCTTGAACCTGGGAGGGTTATTTTTAAAATCTGATAACCAATACAGTTATTAAGTGGCTAAGAGATAAGTACCATCTGCAGCATGGATACAATGGACAAAGGGCTATTTCGTGACCTGGGTAGGTCTGATTGAGCAGGACCGATTGATATTTTATCACGTTACTCATTATTTTGCACGCACTTTAAAAACTTTGTTTTAAATTGTTTATTTCTGGGATTTTCCATTTAACATTTTCAGACCACGATTAACCAAGGGTAATTGAAACTGCACAAAGTGAAGCCGTAAGGGGGGACTACTGCAGTGCAAAAAAGGTGTTTTCAGACAGTAAAAGCTTACTGATAAGTATTCTAAGATATTTACTTAAATTATCACATGCTATGTCAGACATATAAAAATAATTACTGACATGTTTCCTTCTATATCATATATTGAAACAGACTAAAAATTGCATTAAATAAGTGTTCATCATTCTAAGCTATCGTACTTGTTAAGGCCTGAATGCTTGTATTTTCCCCAAATTCATACTTTGAAATCCCAGTCTTCAAGGTGATGATATTAGGAGGTGGAACTTTTAAGAGGTGATTAGATCATGAAGGTGGAGCCCATATAAATGGAATTAGTGCCCTTATAAGAGGCCTGAGGGAGCTTGTTTGCCCTTTCCACCAAGTGAGGTCCCAGGAGAAGCTACCATGCATGAGAAACAGACCCTAATCAGACAGCAAATCTGGCAGTGCCTTGTTCTTGGATTTCCCAGCTTTCAGAACTATGAGAAATAAATTTCTGTTGTTTATAAGCTACCCAGTTTGTAGTATTTTTATAGTATCTCAAATGTACTAAAACACTATCTTTTTATTTCCTTTTCCTTTTATTTTTGACCTTCTTGATTTTCAACTTGTAATACACTTTACAGTGTATTTTGCTACAGTCAGCATGTTATATTTGCTATAACCAGTTGATGATATTGTGTATCTTAATTACATCATCAGTAGTGTACAAAACTTTACTTGTAAATAATATTATTAATGGAACCAATTCTGTCTTGATTTTTCTGGCAGGACATTCTATATTTACTGGGGTTTAAGAGTAATCTTTTCTGGAGCAGAATATATGATGATATAAACTGAGATATTAAGAAGAAGAGACATGATTAAACCAATTTAGATAACGTGCTTAATTATATACATGGCATATTAAAAACACAGGAACATCTACAGCAAAAAATAATATTTTGATGAAGACTGGAAAGTTGCTAACATAACTTGTAAAATATCATATCATTAACTGGTTTAAAGCAAATAAGAAAAAAATCAATGAGAAACTGGAAAGTGATCCCTTAGTAGTTACCATCCTGACAAAGAGCAGCAAGAAAATAAAATAATAATTATTTTCTGAAGTTTTCTCAGTGGTGCTCTGGTTTTATGTATTAAGCTACTCTTCTCTGTCCTAATAATATAATTTAAAAATATACACATATAAATAAATATGTGGTAGACACACTCAAAAAGAAGGCAAATTTCTCCATGGAGCAAAAGTGTGTAAGAGGAATCAGGGTGAAACTACAGACTTAGTGGACTTTGGAGCAGAAATACAAGGTGAAGTAATTAATTTACATTTTGCTGTAACCCAGGAATTCTAATGTGTACTGAGAGGAACGTAGAACTTAAGTATGAAAGGTGCTCTACCATGAGTGGATAGACATTTAAAAGCCTTTAACCAACACTCCCTCCTCAAAGAGCTGCCTCCAAAGATAGAAGGGACTTCATATAGCTCACTAACCAGGACTGGATCAAATCAGAACTTGAATTTACAATATCTCAACAACCAGATAAATTCTTTGAAAATGACTCTCATTCTTCTACTCAAAATTTCTGCCCAGCCTTCCAAACATATTTATATCAACATCTACATGATTTAACAGGGTCCCCATAAGATCCTTATTTACCTGATCCCTGGATAGCTCTAAGATCTCATACCCAATTAGTCATATTCTTTTTCAAATATTTTTGATTCTCTTCTTGTTAAAAAAAAATGCCTATTTTTTTCCCCAAGGAATTATAAGTGATATTCCCACAGGTTAGAAAGCTTAATATAACTTAATATAACTGGAGTATCACTTCACTCAATTCTCTGCTCAAATATCAGCAACTTCAAACAGGCTTTCCTTGACAACTCTATTGAGAAAAGTATCCCTGTTTCCCTAATAGCCTATCCTTACACTGATTAATTTTCCTCTGTAGCACTTTTTTCTTTTATTTTTACTACAGAATATCGTATTGTGCATTTAACCTTTTCTTTTTTGGTCTCTTCCATTAGAATATAAATTCTTTAAACTCAGTCACTATTGATGTTTCATTCACTATTCAATACTGGGTCCCAAAAAGGCTCTATAAACAGTAGCAAATAAGCAACAAAACAAAACAAAAAAACAGCTAAAAGCACTCAGATTCTGTTTAACAAAGTAATGAAGAACGAAGTTTCTTCAATTTAATATGTGGGGCAGACTAGTAACTTGGACTAACTTTAATTGAAGAGCTATATCAAGTATCTGGATCCTTATTAAGAAAATTATTTTTAACATTCATTCAGTTTTACTTGACAGTGCTATATTTTTTAAGTTCCTCAAGTTGAAAGTTTCACAGGTTTAGAAACCATCTCAGTTCATGAGGAGATTTAGGTTATTTGTGGTGACAGCCAGCCTCTCTTAATTCCATTCACTCTATTACCAACCCATGAGTGGAGCATACATTGTCTTTTACCAGAATCAATATCTTATCTATTCAGCTCTTCGAAATGAGCTTTCATTACCCAGGTAGTTTTAGATAGATGGCTTGTAACTTTTATTACCTTTTGCATAGCCTGCTAGGATGTATTGGGAATTTTGTATAGCAGATACAGGCATAAATCAGACTAGGTCACCTTGAGATTAAAAAATCAATGAAGAGGAAAATAACAGTTGAGTACTTCTGAGTTTAGTACTCATTATCAAAGCTGTATGTATGTAACTGGAGACAAAAGCAAACACATGGTAAACGTCCTAAAGCACCGTCTTGGGGTGCCAAGCTGAGAACTACATTGTGATAACGCCTTCCGGGTTTGTTTCACTTAGAATGAGACTCTTTATAGTACTTCTGCATCCTTGAAGTTTGTATAGGATCTTGATGCTTGGTTCTACACTTGATGGACTAAGTTACAGAGTTATATAGATGTTTACAATTGTAAGTCTCAGTTTAGAAAATCTTCACTAAAATAAGGTATCCATCATGTACAATAATATGAATAATTATGTTAGTGGGTATTTGCAAATTCTACTTCTAGGAAGCTTTGAGATTGTTAGATGCCTTGCTTTTCCTGGAAGAGATTACACTTCACACCAAAGAACACCTCTGGAGGTGAGAAAAGACAAGGAGAGGAGAACACTAAGTGGAATCCTTCAAAGGGAAAAATGTTTATTTTCAATTATATTATTTCTTGTAATATTTTGTTTGAAAAAAAGGATGTTCTACAAAATAAGTGTGAAAATCACTGCTTTTATCATTAGAAATGATATTTTCATTATTACACAATAAAATAGTCACCTTTCTAATTATCAGGAAAATTAAATGGCAAGAATCAAGCAAAACAAAATTGCCTATAGGACACAAACAGGGAACAGACAAATTTATGAAGCATCTTAGGTCTAAATAGAAGAGATTGATGGAGTTTTTGACAAACTGCAAAGAGTTGGGTGAGATGGATGGCAGCTATTTAGCTCCAGCTGATTTTTTTTCCACAGGGAATGTAGGCTCATTGTTGTCAAATCTAGTTCTTAGCAAAGAATAGAAATCTATATTTAAATGAGAAATTTCTGATTTTTAGCTTTTGCTAAGTAATTAAAAATTTTAAAACTCTATGCTGATAGCATAAGAGAGCATAAGACAGATTTGCTAATCACGATTAACCCAGAAGTTGCCAATATTTGATAATAAAACAACTAGAAGAAATTTTAATCATTAAAGTGATGGAATATTTACTTCCTCACCCAACTATAATGGTTATGTAGTGGACATAATAGCAGCACACTATAAATAGTTCAGCCTTTGTACTCAGAGATTCTCAAAGGGCTCTGTACTCACAGGGCTCTGTGTCACCTTGGAAAGGTAACAGATTCTAGGATCTTTGGGTAAGCTAATTATCTTTTTGATCTTTCTTGTTAAAGAGGAAAAGTATGTTGACAACTTTTCTTATATCGTTTCTTGTTACCAGGGAGAATAAACTGTTGTGAGTGTGGAGTAGATCAGTCAAAATTTGAAAATGAGAAAATATCATATGTCTTCCCTCTCAGATTATTTTTTAAATGTCTAGTTAAATAGTGGGCAAATGTTTGACTATTTAAATTTATAGCATTGATTTATTAAACTTGATATCTGGGATTTTATATCTCTTGCTCTTTCCACAAAATATCCATATCAGTGTTGAAAGTATCATGCACATACTGTAGTGAGAAAACACATTATTTCTCTATAGTTTCTGAAAAGTTATTATATTATAATTTGGAATATATGAGACATTTGTCTTATAATACATCTGCTCATTAAAATGTATTTTCTAAATTATAATTGTAATCTATATTTGTTTCAAAATGTGTGAAACATTTAGAAGTGCAAAAATATGAACACAGAAAAAAGGAACACTTAAAACATCCCTAGATATTAAGAAAATTGATACACATGTATATATACGTAAAATATTAATATAAATGCACAGTGTTATAATCTCACATTTGTATTTTTCACCTTTGCTATTTTCTAATAATTTTAAAGAAATTAGATATTCTAAGGTATAATTTCAAATGAATTCTTAACATTATTTCATATGCATACAGAATAATTACTTATAAAAATACAACCTGTACATATTAATTTGTTCCTTCTAAATTTCCCTTATAATATAAAATTCTCTAATGAACAATCTTAATCTCAGTTACAACAGATTGTTTCCTTTTGATACGTTTCTTAAAAAATGCTATTGTAGGACGGGCATGGTGGCTCACGCCTGTAATCCCAGCTCTTTGGGAGGCCGACGTGGGTGGATCATAAGGTCAAGAGATCGAGACCATCCTGGCCAATATGGTGAAACCCTGTCTCTACTAAAAATACAAAAATTAGCCAGGCGTGGTGGCACGCACCTGTAGTACCAGCTACTCAGGAGGCTAAGGCAGGAGAATTGGTTGAATCTGGGAGGTGGAGGTTGCAGTGAGCTGAGATCATACCACTGCACTCCAGCCTGCCAATAGAGCGAGACTCCGTCTCAAAAACAAAAGGCTATTGTACATTTGCATTGATTCTCACATGCAGACTATAAGAAAATTTTAACAATGCTACAAAAAGTAAATAATGAAATATATTAGGTTTATGATTGTGAGGGCTTACTATCATAAAGATTTCAAATATGAACATTTGATCTCTTCCTAGATTTTTTAATGATCCTTCTGAACAAACTGTAACAATCACATTTGGTGCCATACAATTCACATAGTTTACAGAATGAGTGTTTTTAGAAGGTAAACAATAAAATTCTTCTTAAAAGTCAAAATTGTTTTCAGTAAAATATAAGTGTTTTCCAAATAAACTGACATTTTGTTTCCAGTAATGCAGAACCAGAGACCTACCAGATAACCTCCCTATCACCCACAAAAACAGCTAGATATTTAGATAAAAAACAGAAAGCAATCACTTGAAGGTACTAGCAGGTGAGCTAAACAAGCAAACTCTGCTGATGTGTTCATGTTTGATGAAGAAGGGGAAGGATGATTCATGTGAGTACATTTCTGCCATCAAGGATTTTAGCATAGGCTTAAATAGAATAGCAGTCTTTTCAGATTGAGGAACCTGAACAGTGAAAGGACAAAACTCCAGTCAGTCAGGAGAGTTGAAATAATGTCAAAAAAGCTCCTGAATGTGATGGACAGAAATTTACAAATAGAAGAATCTCAATAAATGTCAGACAAAATGAAAACAAGCGTGCACACATTGAGGCTTAGTATAATGTTGAAAGTCAAAGAAAAATGAAAATATTTAAATTGGCAAAAAGTAAACCAATATTACACAGAATGGGACAATAACTTGATTAACTTCTCATTAGAAACCATAGATACCAAAATAAGGTGAATATATATATATATATATATA
>NW_016805834.1:1024294-1047145 GCF_001698545.2 Rhinopithecus bieti
ACCATTCTAACTGGTGTGAGATGGTATCTCATTGTGGTTTTGATTTACATTTCTCTGACACCTAGTGATGATGAGCATTTTTTCATGTGTCTGTTGGCTGCATAAATGTCTTCTTTTGAGAAGTGTCTGTTCATATCCTTTGCCCACTTTTGGATGGGGTTGTTTGTTTTTTTCTTGTAAATTTGTTTGAGTTCTTTGTAGGTTCTGGATATTAGCCCTCTGTCAGATGAGTAGATTGCAAAAATTTTCTCCCATTCTGTAGGTTGCCTGTTCACTCTGATGGTAGTTTCTTTTGCTGTGCAAAAGCTCTTTAGTTTAATTAGATCCCATTTGTCAATTTTGGCTTTTGTTGCCATTGGTTTTGGTGTACTTCTATTGTTATTTATGGAATAGGGTGAAGAAAAATACATCTTCTAGGTCAATAGCTGCATGCCAGGTGCCAGGGGATTTGTTAATGGGTGCAGCACAGCAACATGGCACACGTATACATATGTAACAAACCTGCACGTTGTGCACATGTACCCTAGAACTTAAAGTATAATAAAAAATTTTTAAAAAGCTTGTTTTTAGAAGTTTCTAAATTCTGTAGTGTAAATCATTGCACCATAGCTAATATTAGTAATATCAAGCTGTCAATACCAATTTCAGTATCACTATGATATCATAGGTTGTGATGGTTTGTGGAGTTGGGAAGAGATGCTGGCCATCTGCCATAGTGAGCTTTATGACCATCACCAGTGCATCACGGAGTGGCACCTTCAGCAACTACTCCCACTTTCTCTGTCACAACAAACTCCCCATCTTCACGCCCCTTCAGGCCTAGGTAATTGTTCACTGCTCTGGCTTGTCCCATTGTGCCTTCCTCTCTTCTGTTTGTTGCCATTCACTATGACCACACCTTTATTTAAATTCTTTATATTAACTGTTTTTATTTATCTTAGCCGGGTGAACAATATATTTTCTGATAGAGTCTTACCTGTTCCAGTAATTGATACAAGTAATCATGTCAGAAAACAGACCTTCCCTACAGGTTCTGCAATTGGATTCTGCACATGTTCAAGAAATAAACAGAAAACATTCCTATCAATGGTAAAAGTGGAAATTGGTAACCCATGCTATGCATCAACATCACATTAACATTATCATGCGGTGTCTTGGAGACATAAACTAATATGTAGATTACAAGCATGGTATTGGGGAATTGTGGCTATAGCAATGTAATAGCAATTTGATAACCGTGAAAACAATATGATTCTGAAAATCATGGCCCAAGAGAGCATGTCTGCAGAAAAAAAAACCATTGAAGCTCTTGAATGTCTAAACTCAAAATACAAGTGTAAAACCACATTTCTTCCAAGGAAGCAATATCTTTGAGAACCTTAATCCTAGCTGAGCTCTGTTGACAGTATTTGACAATAGGAGATACTATGAATAAGCTGAGTTCTTATTCCCCAAGACTGGGTAATTTATAGAGGAAAGACATTTAATTGACATACAGTTCAGCATGGCTGTAAGAAAACTTATAGTCATGGCAGAAGGTGAAGGGGAAGCAAGGCACCTTCTTCAAAAGGCGGCAGGAAGAAGTGGGAAGCAAAGGGGGAAAAGCTCCTTATAAAACCATCAGATCTCATGAGAACTTGTTCACTATCAAGAGAACAGCATGAGGCAGACCTCCCCTGTGATTCGATTACCTACACCTGGTCTCTCCCTTGACACATGGGGATTATGTGGATTACAATTCAAGGTGAGATTTGAGTGGGGACACAAAACCTAACCATATCAACTATTGACAGAGATTAAGTGGTTTTGAAATGGCAGGAGCCTATTGACAACATTTAACCAACAGATAAGTTGAGTAAAATGACCATAAGAAACCTCATGACAGTAAAAGAAACAAGAGTGACTTATCCTACAGGTAAGTAATGTATCGTAGTTTTTCTAGGAATTAAATACAAAGGCAGCCAACTAAGTTGTGATTTGATTATATAACCTGCATAATCAAAAGATGACAAGCAATAGAAAATTGCAATCTCTTAGACCCTTTTCGTGTATAAGCCAGTTCTCAGCCCAGAGCTCAATAGGAGAACTAGATCACCTAGAATAAGGACTGTGTAATGCCAATGCAAGTATATTCAACATATGTTCCATTAAGATCCTTTACCAGAATAAATGTACACTGGGCAAATTTGATTACTCATATCTTTCAGGGGTTTTTAGTTCAGCGTCTAAGTTGGCAGTGATATTGCTGATGTGAAACACAGTCATAGCTCCTTGGATTGAGAAAGGTGTTAAAGGTGTTATGGAATTCAGGTAATAAATGGAGTCCAGATCAAGTCACAGTGGCAATTTCCATGGAATTCACTTGTAACACTAGGATGGATATACTTAGAATCTTATTAGTTCCTGACCTGTTGAGGGTGAGCCATTACAGAAGGAAAGACCAACAGAAAACTCCAGCATCTTCCCTCTTGCCCTCAAGGCCAAGACTGTAAATAAAAAAAGAGTACTATACATCAGGAAGAATTGCAGGAATTATTGACAACTTTGAAGTGTTTGAGGAGTCCGAGGTAATTGCTTTTATGATATCTCTATTTAGTTTACCTGTATGGCCCTTTCAAAACATAGACGGCCTATACTGGGTAATAGAGGATTAATATAAACCTAAAGGATGATACCACATGTGCAACTGCTTTGCTGGATGTGTTTCTGGAACAGAATATAACTCTGGTACTTGGATGTCACTATTGATGTAGAGAATACATTCTCTTTTTTTTTTTTTTTTTTTGAGACGGAGTCTCGCTCTGTCGCCCAGGCTGGAGTGCAGTGGCCGGATCTCAGCTCACTGCAAGCTCCGCCTCCCGGGTTCACGCCATTCTCCTGCCTCAGCCTCCCGAGTATCTGGGACTACAGGCGCCCGCCACCACGCCTGGCTAGTTTTTTGTATTTTTTTAGTAGAGACGGGGTTTCACTGTGTTAGCCAGGATGGTCTCGATCTTCTGACCTCGTGATCTGCCCGTCTCGGCCTCCCAAAGTGCTGGGATTACAGGCTTGAGCCACCGCGTCCGGCTGAGAACACATTCTCTTCTATCTCCATCAATAAAAATGTATCAGAAGTAATATACTTTTATATTACTCTATTCATTGACAGTTTTGGACCAGGGGTATGATAATGTCCTTGATTTGATCACATGATAGTCTTCTGAGACCTTGGGTATATCTTATAATTTTATGGGGCATTACACTGGTCACTGTATTCGTTTCATTATGCTAATTTTACTTGGTCTGAAATAAGGAGTCTGGACACCCTAGTAAGTTACGTGTATCCCAGAAGTGGTAAATGGACTCCAGAAAGATTACAGTCCTGCCACATCAATAAGGACTTGCTTCCTAAAACAAAGGATAGGTTATTCTTCCTCACAAATTCTACCACTAAGGTAGAGTCATAGAACTTAGTGGGTTTTTTGTTTTGTTTTGTTGTTGTTTTTTGTTTGTTTGTTTGTTTTACAATTAGAACTATGGTTCTAGTGCAGTGCAGATTTCTCTGGACATTAGCCACGCGGCTCTTAAATTTGGTGGTGTCAGAAGTATCCAAGATGGATAAAAATGTTGCATGTATTTCAGGGTCAGGCCATCTGCAGAAGAGAACTAAGCACGCTTGGAAAACCAGATTCTTATGTGCTACAGAGCCCAGCAGAAACAGAAACACTGCATGTGGAACATCTGTTGACTATACAAAAAGAGCAGGTCTCCAGGAGTGAGGTCAAACATACGCAGTATGTTTTATTTTTATTTTATTTTGTTACATAATTGAAATGGTGCATTTGGATTTGGAAATTCACAGGTCTAGAACAAACAATAATTTATGTGAAGAAGTAAATTCCTGAAAAATGCAACACTGGGTTATCTAATAAGAGCAAGTTTGAGCTTCAGTGAAGAAACAATAAGAATTTTGCAGAAGAAGAACATGAATAGATCATGAAAGTGGGCAAACAGCATAAGAAACTGTGTCTCACATTCATATCTACCTAAAAGTATTCAATACAGAGGAGGCACTTAAAAATAACAGAAATCAGTGGAATCCTTTTAAAGATATAAAGCAGAATTTGTCTCAGCCACTAAGCCATCCCAACTTGAACAATAAGCCCATGACGAGAACAGCTCGAAAACAAGGTTTTCCTTTCTTTGTCAAATCTCACTATTGCCATTGCTGATAGTGCATCCTGCCAACATCAGAGAAAAACATAGAGTGCCCAATAGAGTAGTGTCAACTAATGGGACATGCCAATCACTTAGCAATATATTGATTATATAAGACTTGTCCAAACTGTTGAGGACAGTAGTCCATTTTTATTGGAATAGGTGTTTCTCTAAGATTTGGGTTTGCCTTTCTAGCCCCTGTGCCTTTGCTAGTACCATCATCCAAGGGCTTATATAATGCCACGTTTACACCGTGGCACACAATATAATATTTACTTAATCAAAGTATCCATTTACTTATGGTAAGTAGGAGTATTCTTTTTATTATCATTATGATTATTTAAACTATGAATATACACCTTATACTGGTCTTTGTATGTGTAATACATGTTTGTATGTGTATAATATACAAATACATAATATATATTTGTATTAGTATATGTATTATATGGATTGAAAATATGTTTTAATCATCAAGATGAATAAAATAATAAAGAATAAAATAATAATAAACCAAATATATATGTAGGGTTTTGAGTGCAGACTTTTATTCTGTTTTTTCATTCATTTTATAAACGTGTAAATCCCTTAGAACATATTGTGTGATAAGCCCTTGAAGAACAAAGAAAAATAAACATAGCTTGTGTATGTGAGGAATCTCCAGTCTAATAGATAAATGTTCATTCTAAGTGAAAATACAACATAGCAGAACAGTGCATTAGATATTAGATATTTGGGACAATGAAATAATGAGTAACTAATACAATAAGGGAGAGGGCAGTGAAGAAAAACTTGAAAGGAAATGTAGTTGTGTAAGTATTGATTTTCCAAGTGCAAATGGTATTTAAGAAAAATAAATAACATGCAGTAGCAAGAGGTGTTAGGAGTTATGGTAGGTTCAAAGGATGATATGGTTTCTTGTCGCTAGAATCAGAGGGGGATTTGTAGAAGATAAAGCATCAAACTTAATTTAGAGTCAAGTTTTAGTAGGCCACGAAGGCAATGTCACCAAGTTTGAATTTTATCCCATAGACGTCGTGGTGCCATTGAAAGCTTTTAAGCTGGGAAGTTACAGAATTCAATCTATATTTCAGAAACATCAGTCTGCCAGCAGTGTTGATAATGCATTAAAGGGATATGGTGGTCACTTGAGAGGATGTTGACACAGACTTGTTAAGGGAAAGGTGGCTTTTAAAAGATTAGAAGTTGGGTTTTATAAAAATTGGTAGAGAAAACTCCTACAATAAAAGATGTTATATGTTCTTACACATACTAGATTTTCAGATATTTTATTATTTCCCAAATGAATACAACTTTGAAATTAGGCATTGCACTTTAATAATCTGTTTATTCTGCACATTATAGGGCATTCGCAGTGAAAGGGCATCTATAGCAAGTTAGATTTTAAAAATTTACAAGGTGCTTCAAGAATACTTTTATTACAGTTAAGAGATGACATCTAGGGAGATAGTTTTTCTTCTGTTCAAGAAACCAATCAGGTAAAGAAAAGGGCAGAAGATGGATCCAGATAGAGGAAATTAGTGGAGGCATGCAAAAGTATAACTAATTTGAAAAACTTTAAATACCTTAGCATGTCTGAAATACAAAGCATATGTGGTGCTGAGTAAAAAGAAAAGATCATATTGCGGGGGTATTGTACACCATAATCAGGAATTTGCATTTCATCCTAACAACAATAAATAACTATTAACCAGAAAATGACATCATTCATTGATTTAAAAAAAAAGATTACTCTGGGAGAGCATCAAAATTATTTATGAGACTATAATGGGGAGAGTTTGAGAGAAAGAGAGGAAATCATTCACAAAGTTATAATAGTAACCGTGATCAAGAAATAATGAAAATCTAAAATAAAGAAGAAAAGAAGAATCACTGCCAAAGGAGAGAGAAAAGGAGAGATATATTCATTGAGAAGGGAAAACTAATGTATCTTACTGAAGATGACATTGACATAGCCACAAGAAAACTTTAAAACAACCCTCAGGCTGCTGGCCCCAGCAAATGAATAATGGGCTTCCTACCATGTTTAAACACACACACACACACACACACACACACACACACAAAAGAACAAAGCAACCCAAGATGTTTTCCTTTTATTTGATGTGTATGTATGGGTGTGTGAATAGAAGAACAGCTGTTAAATATATTGAGTTTAATTTTATATACAGTAAGCCCTCGCTTAACATCATCCATAGGTACTTGGAAACTGTGACTTTAAATGAAACAATGAATAATGAAAACAATTAGACCCTAGGCAAATTGACATAAACGAGAGTTAATTTTCCAAGGTGTATTTCTGGCTACAATAACACCACCAACCTTCTAAATAAAGACCAAAACACTTCCAATATTAAACATTGAAATAAATATAAGCTATAGATACATTTAAGAAAGATTTTTAAAAGTAAGATAATTATTTCCCCAGTTCTTGGTGAACCAGTGAATCACGGTGGTCATAGCGCTGGGTTAAATAAAAAAATAAAAGGTATGCAAAACAAAAATTGTAAGGAGCACCTCTTACCACCACACAATTCAAAAACAACCAACAGCATTCTTGCTGAGTGCTTTCATATCACATTGTCTATTGTGCATTTGTATGATTATCACAGACTTTACACATTTTTATCTTGCAATAATTTGTATTATTCATTCATTCATTCATTCATTCCTTCTTTCATTTTCCTACCTGCCTATTCTTGTTTATGGTTGATGGAACCTATCCCAGCAGCTAAGGGCACAAGAAGGGACTCAACCTTGGAAAGGACTCCATCCCATTGAAGGGCTCACTCACATACACACCCACACTCATTCCAAAATTGGGACAACGTGCACACACCAATACAATTAACACGGCTGAGGCCGACTGATCACTTGAGGTCAGGAGCTCAAGGTCAGCCTGGTCAACATAGCAAAATCCCATCTCTACTAAAAATACAGAAATTAGCCAGGCGTGGTGGCAGGCACATGTAACCCTAGCTACTTGGGAGGCTGAGGCAGGAGAATTGCTTGAGCCAGGGAGGCGGAGGTTGCAGTGAGCTGAGATTATGCCTCTTCATTCCAGCCTGGACAACAGATTGAGACTCTGTCTCAAAAATAAATAAATAAATAAATAAATAAATAAATAAATAAGTAAAATTAAAAAAAGAAAGAGAAAGAGAAAAAGAAAAGAAAAGAAAAGAAAAGAAAAGAAAAGAAAAATTAACATACACCTCTTTAGGATATGAGAGGAAACCCGAGTACCTGGTGAAAATCCATGCAGACATTAGTAGATGATGCAAATTCTACACAGAAAACTGGCCCCAGCCAGGAAATCAATTTTTATTTTCTCATCGACCTTATAACAAAACTAATGGAACAAAATGGTCTTTTTAAAGGACCTGCTGTATATTGAAAATGAGATATCTAGTTAAGTAAGATACTCAGCTAGGGAGTCCAGCAAACTTTGATGACTGTTTGGCAGTCTTCTTATTGCTCCAGAATCCGGAAACATAATATTGTCAACTGAAATTATGGCTGTTAAGGCGGAAATGATTTGATAAAGGTTTATTGAAAGCTAAATGTGAGGATTGACCTGGGAAGTCACAGCATCAAATTTGGGAGTATTCCGGAGACTTATTACAAGATAGAAGGCTTTTATAAGAGCAATTAGGAGAAGGCGGAGGGACTCCTCATATCAAAGCTATGCTTTTACATAGAAGTTACAGTCACTGGCTTCAGATTGCAACCTACAAGCTAAAACATCTACATGCAAGAAAATTAGTAAAACTTTCTGATTCCAAAATAAGTCAGTGTTTTTTTTTTTCGCTGCCCATAGATTATGTATCAATCAGTACATCAACTATTTGAGGAACTTATAAGATTCTTTATTCAGGGACAGAATGTGGCCATGAATCACCAGACCTCCCTGAGGTGGGTTAATTTAGAAGGCTGCCAAATATGACCTCTAGTCTATCAGTATAATCCTTAGTGTCTTCTCTTCAATATAGCAATTAACTTCTTAGTGAATTATATGCACCAAGATTTCTTTTTATTTTTTTGCTTTATGTACACTCATCATATACAATTATTTTTTAAGTTGATATAAGAACTTTAAATCAATCCCTCAAACAATTTTTAAACCAATATATAATGTTTCTATAAGTGTAACATTGCAAAATAGTTTTATTTGTATTCTGGTGTTTTAGTAGAAAAGTGGATAATTAATGATTTTATCTACAGATGCCCAGTTTTTGAAGGTAGACTATTCTAGCAACTTGATTCTGGAATAGGAAAAGAGCATTCTGTGATTCAGTGGAATGGTGGTTTCTTATCTCCAAATTGAGGTAATACCAATTTGACAGTATTGGTCAGCTTTGTGGAAAGAATCTTTTTCTACTAGTTTCTTTCCAAGAAATTATAAAACTATACTGATACCAATTGTAGTGAATGGTCATCAAGCTTTGCATGTTCACTGTGGAATCCTAGTCCTCTTTGTACTGCTGAAACCCAGGGACTCTATCAAGACCTTAATGAAATCACAATTAGATGCTGCTAAATTTTCACACTGATACCTGATCTCATGGTTCAGCTTAAAGGGCTTTATGACATTTTATCTTCTGGACCAAAAAGCAGTGTATCAGCTTTGCAGAGAAATGTCTGAAAGAGATTTTGTTATGGGCTTAAATACACTGTTAAATACCTTGCCTAGAATCATAAACATCCATTTTTTGTATCAATTTCTGGGTTTCACGAATATGATTGAAGTGATAACTCAAATCCTGAATGTAATTGATGTATGTTTCAATAAGAGTGATACTGTAGAGATGTGTCATTAATATTATTATGATAATACTATTATTCAAAGATTATTCAAAAGAATTTTACTTAAATATGCCTAATAAACATTGGTTGTACGAAAGCAGGCATCAGGCAGGTAGGTAGGCAGGGAGGAAAAGGAGGAAAGAAGGAAGGAAGGAAGGAAGGGAGGGACAAAGAGGAGAAAGGTTGCTTGTAAATCTTTTCTCCCTCACTCCTTCCCCTCCCTCCCCTCCCTCCCTTCCTTCCTTCCTACATCCCTTCCAGATTTTTGTTAAATATTTTGTTCATGTATTTTGTTTTATAGATGCTGGGTACCAGAAGTTAACAAAGACTTGAAGCTATGATTTTCAATGTAGAATCTGAATTAGAATTAAAGTCTTCTGGGATTATTTTTATACCACACATTTTCTAAGAGTTTGAGGAACATTGATTTATAATATTTTGATCCTTGAAATTGGAAATATTATTTTAAACAAAAGATATCCAAAAGAAATAGGTATAAAATATATAGTTGAAGTACAATGATGTAAAGTATCAATGGGGATTATGTTCTGTTTTCCAGAGACTCCCCAAATATTCCGGGATTATTAAAAAATAAAACAAAACAAAATAACCTCCTCATAGTTAAATTCAGAGACGTTCTGTGATATAAGACATACTTTTATACCTGAAAGGAGTGGCTGCTTTCAAGGAAGGATATTTGAGATTCTGTTATAAAATTAAATGCTTGATAGCTTGAGGCACCTGTTTTCTCACTCCAGTGGTGTGAGCAGGCAAAGAAAACAAAACTACAGTAGAAAGTCCAAAAAGTTAGTAGAAGTCAAAGATTCCATCTGCCCAAATTTTCCTATTCGACTTGGTGGGGATTCCTGTTTCCAGTAGGTCCATTTCAGATCACAGAGCAGAACAAGACATTGATACCTGGCCAAGGTGATAGCTGCACCCGGATACAACAGACTAGGGCATATGGACTACATGGAGACCCTCCTGCTTGTGGAAAGGTTGTCATGAAAATAGCTTTGAATTTGAAACTTGCTTAATATGTTATACATTGAGACTGGCTCCTGATCAACAGGTGACACCTGAAATTTAGGGACAGCTGAAGACAAGAAAGAAGTGAACAGTAAGAAATGAAATTATACCCTCCCTACCATGAGTGCACAGGCATTCTTATGCACAAACACTTCTCCTTTGCTCATCCAGTCAGCAGAGCTCTCTGGTAAAGTTGAGGAGGTATAGTGACAAAAGAGAGATTGAACTTCAGTCTGCATAGCTCTCTACCACAAGTAGCTCCTGGTTACAGCAAATAAGTTAGACTTAAGATTTTACCTTAAAATTGTCAACATAAATTGCACTGGACTAAGTTTTAAACTGAAGTAACTGAAACACTGAGTCAAGAAGTAATGCTGTCAATTTTGATCAAAGATGTCTGCCATTTTTCTCTAATGTAATGTAAACTACTATATGACTCTTTGGAACAAGTAATTGCAGAAACATATTTCAGATTATGTAAATATATATAAGTATCCTGTTTCTTATTAAACCTTTATCCCTTTTTTGGCAGCCATGAAATGAAATCATAATTTCTAAATGTATCATTTCTCCTAGATTGATTAGCTGACATTGCACTATAAGAGTTTCCCTTCTCTTCATTTATCCATGTATATCACTATCAAATCATTTTTATTTTAATATATTATTTATAATCCATTATAATATGTATTTATTTTGTTTGTTAAGTTGTTCTAGAATTGTCCAGTGGCCTCTTATTCAAGCTGGCTTCAGGTTAAAGTCTGATAATTTTCTCTTCCCTCGATGGGTGTTAAAATTTTTCTAGTTTTGTGTGTGTCAACTGATTTTACATTGTATCCTAAACATTTTTGCCCTTAAATTATGTGCATTTCAATTCTGTAAAAAACCCTGTGGACATTATTTAATTTTTTTTTCTTTTCTTTAGTAAGCAATCAACCTGCTTAGGGTGAGACAACAATAATTAACTCAGTTCCACACATGTGCAGCTCAGAGGCAGGCAGAAGATGTCATATACATTTTTAGGAGATCTCATTTTCCATTTTTCTATCTTCTTATATTTCCTCACATCCTATGGCTGCTAGAATTCATTTTATCTTGGTCCTCTGTCTAAAACCATGGTGTTTTTACCCCCCTTTGTTAGAGAATTTGAGAAAATGATGTATCTTCAATGGTCTGCTTTGGGGCTAAGCAGAAAGAGAAAATAACAGGGATTTCCTGCACAAAATTTAGACCAAAAGGGGAACAGTTCCTCTGGCCAGATAGCAGCATTTTTTGTCTCATAATTTTAGGTAACTTTTTAATCACTGCTGACACGACAGTAAAGTTTCATGGTTTACCTGGTTCCCTGAACATAAAACAAATAATAAATGAATTTTTAAAAGGGGAATTATTCCCACAGTCTCCTTTCTTGGACCTCTGTAAAGAAAAAGAGATATGATTTTTCCTGAGGTTTTTTATTTTCTTCTGTGCTCACTGCACAGTTCTGAGATAGCAGCCATCATTTAGTCTAAACCTGAACGTATGAAACAACAGTAAAAGATATGACCACCACATCAGCCATTATTTTGGGTTTGATTTATCTCCTTACCTACCTGCCATTATGCACTTTTAAGAGCCTAAACTGTTGCTTAATTATTTTCATTTTTTTGTTTTGTTTTTTGCTGTAATCAGTGAGAGTTAGAATAGAATGATTATTCAATTTAGCCAGACTTGAAAACTATATTTCACTTTAAAAAATTATTTTGTTGGCTATAGAATTTTATAGGGGTGTGTGTGTGTGTGTATACCTATGTCCAGTCTACCGATGAGCCCTTCAAAGATATTTTTTATTTCTTTCTCAGTGTTTTAATTTCCAACATTTTCTTTTCTTTTCCTCTTTTTTTTTTTTTTTTTTTTTTTTTTTTTTGACACAGAGTCTCAATCTAGTGCCCAAGCTGGAGAGCAGTGGCACGATGTCTGCTTACTGCAGCCTCTGCCTCCCAGGTTCACCCTTACCTAACATTAAGCAATTCCCTTGCTCCAGCCTCCGGAGTAACTGGGATTATAGGCATGTACCACCATGCCCAGCTAATTATTATTATTATTATTTTTTAGCAGAGATGGCGTTTTGCTATTTTGGCTGGTCTTGAACTCCTGACCTCAGGTGATCTGCCCACCATGGTCTCTCAATGTGCTGGGATTACAGGCTTGAACCACTGCACCTGACCATTTTCTGATGTTTTCTTCAGATTATTTCATAGAGTTTTGAAATCTCTGCATATATTACTCATCAGTTCTTACAAGTTGTCTATTTGCAACCAATAACCTGTTAATCATAGTTACTTCAAATTGCCAACATTTGTGTTATATCTAAGTTTGGTTCTGATCTGTGCTTTTCCTCTTTAAGCTGTGTTTTTTCTTGCCTTTTTGCATGCCTTGTGATTTTTTTATTGAAATTCAGATATGTAATATTAGGTAATAGGAATTTAAGTAAATAGGATGTGTGAGCTTGTGTGTTAACCTGGCTAGAAGTAGATTATGTTTACTGACTGCTCTATGAGTAAATATTAGAAACTTCTAATTTATCTAATGCCTTTGTTTTTTGTCTCCTCCCTTGAGTTGGGATTCTCTAAGTGGCATTACTTAGAGAGAGTCTGCATCTTGTTCCTGTTTTAGTTGCAATCTACTTTTTATTCTGAAACAACCTTCACGCTATGGTAAGGCATGGGAGAATAAAACCATTCTACAATATTAGAATTAAATTTCAGTCTCTTAGTGGGACTGTGATTTGAGATTGTGACCTTAACAAGTATTTCTCAGGAGTATGACTTCTTCTTTATACACACATCATAGGTGAGACACGAACGTTAGAAAGCACTGAATTTGGATAAATGTCTTTTAGAAGGATAAGACTATGTAAAAGCTTTTTCCCCCAGGATAATAGACCTTTGTTATGAAGGCATACTCACAATGATTAATCTTCCCGTTCCACTTCCAAAGTTACATTATGATTTTTCTTGAATCTTCACAGTCCGAATTTAGTAGGGATTATGAAGGTAAAATAATGAAAGCAAGGAATACCCTGAAGAATGTGGCCCTTGGGAAATACTCACACTAATACACACTCAGCCTTTAACAATTCATCAAAGTTGCCATTTACGTATTTTTACTAGTTCATAGCTGCAGAGGATGCTGCTTCAGGTAAACACATCTTGACTGTGGCTCTGGATTTACTGTCTCCCCAGATACCAGAGAGGAAGTTTGTCCTGCAACCTACATTCTCTGGTGTATCTAAGAAAATTTACAAATATTTGGTTTGCTGACCATTTTCTAGGAGTAGAAAGAAATGAATACAACATGATAAAAGCCATATGTGAAAAACACACAGGCAATATTAGACTCAATGTGAAAGACTAAAAAAATTACCTCCAACTAGGATCAAGGCAAGCATATCCAGTTTTGCCATTTCTATTCAACATACTACTGAAAGTTCTAGCCAGACAGTTAGCAAAGAAAAATAAATAAAAGACATCCAAATATAAAGGAAGAAATAAAAGATCTTTTGTAGATGATATGATCTTTTATGTAGAAAACTAAAGATTCCACACAAAAAATGAATTAATAAATAATTTCAGTAATGTAGGTGGATACAGAATCAAAATGCAAAAATCAGTTAAATTTATTTAAACTAACAAAGAGCAATCTGAAAAAGAAATTATGAAAATAACTCTATTTATAATAGCATCATAAAGAATAAAATATTAGGCATTAAATTAACCAAGGAAGTGAAACCTTGTGCAATGAAAACTACAAAGGATTGTTTAAAATAATCAAAGAAGACATAAGTACATAGAAATACAGCCTGTGTTCATGGTACAGAAGACTTAATATTGTTAATATAAAAATACTACTCAAAGCCATCTGTGATCCTTCACAAAATCATAATAATATTTTTTGCAGAAATAGAAAACCCATCCTATAATTTATATAAAATATTAAGAGACCTTGAAATAGCCAAAACAATCTTAAAAAAGAAGAAAAAAGCTGGAGGTTTCCTGGTTTCAAAACTTACTACACAGCTATAGCAAACCAAAATAGTGTGGCATTAGCATAAAGACATATATATGTACAATAGGAATAGAATAGAGAGACCAAAAATAAATTATCTCATGTATAGTCAAATTATATTTAACAAGAGTGCCAAGACCACTCAATGCTGAATGGACAGCCTTTTCAAGAAACAATGCTGAGAAAACTGGATATTCAGAGTCAAAAGAATAAGTTAGACCCTTAGTTATCACCATATACAAAAATTAACTCAAAATGCATAAAATTCCAAATGCAAACCCTAGAACTAAAATAAACTTAGAAGAAACTATAGAACAATATATACACAACATCAGATATGTCAGCAATTTCTTGGATATGACATTAAAGACCCAAACAACAAAAGATACAATAGATAAATGAAACTTCATGAAAAAATTTTAAATGCACCAAAAGACAATATTGATGGAGTAAAAATTACACCTACAGAATGAGAGAAAATATTTGCAAATCATAGGTCCAATAAGGAAATAGCCAGAACATATAGGTAATTCCTGAAAGATAACCAAAATATGATTCCAAAATGGGCAAAATCTTGAATAGATGTTTTCCAAAGAAGATATACAATTGGACATTAAGCACATGAAAATATGTTTAACCTTACTAATCGTTAGGAAAATGAAAATCAAAACTACAGTGATATATTATTTAACACCCTTTAGAGTGACTGTCAAAAACACAGATAACAATAAGTATTGGCAAGGATGTGGAGAAATTGAAACGCTTGTTCACTGTTGGTGGGAATGCAAAATGATACAGCTGCTGTAGAAAACAGTATGGAAGTTCTCCAAAATAGTAAAGATATAATTATCATATTATCCAGCCATTTTACTCCAGAATATATCTCTAAAAATTGAAATCAGGGTCTCAAAGAGATATTTGTACACCCATATTTATAGCAGCATTATTCACAATAGTTAAAATCTGAAAGTAGCCCAAGTATCCATCAGCAGATAAGCAAAATGTAGTATCTACATACTATGGGATAATATTTAGCTTTAAAAAGGAAGAAAATTCAGCCATATGCTACAACATGGATGAACCTTGAGGACATTATGCTATGTAAAATAAACTAGTCACAAAAAAGTGTGATTCCACTTACATGAGGTACACAGAGTACTAAAAAAAGCAAACAAACAAAGAATAGAACGGTGGCAAAAAGGGACTGGGAAGTGTGGCAAATGGAGGATTATTGTTTAATGAATATAAAGTTTCAAATTTATGAGATGAAAAGTATTATGGAGGTGTTTGGTAATGATGGTGACACATTATGAATGAATTTGATGTCACTGAACTGTACACTAGAAATGGTTAAGATGGTAAGTTTTATAATATGTATATTTTACCACAATAAAATAATGGAAAAAAAAAGTTGGGCTGGGCTTAGGTTTGTTGTTTCTAGGATTACCCTCATTTGACCACAGGCTTCAAATTCCCTTGTAATAGTTTATTTTGTGTGCTGGGCTGGTTTGAGAGAAGATTTTCCTCTGTTTCTGTTTCACTGTCAGCTGAGGTTTTCTCTTCTCGCCCTGCCTCTGATAAGAGCTATCTCCACATTCTTGCAACTTTCCTAGTGCTTTCCACTGTTACTTGTTACAAGACACTTGTTAACTTGGTGGCGGCAGACTAGGAGAGTATTCTGTGTTCTCGTCACACCTCAGTCTTAAACAAACACTGTCTCTCTGGATCTCAGAAGTGTGACTTTCTTGTTGATCCTGCCCCCTCCCATTACTATCTCCGTGTCCAGAATATATTCCTGTCCCTCCTGGGAGACTTCCTTTTCCATTACTCCAACTGCAATGGGTATTCCCCAATGACCAAAGGGTATAAGTGTTTGCTGCCTTTTTTGAATAGGGAAAGGGGTTCAGTTTTGGTTTCGTGTCCCTCCTATTCAGACTGTTGCTCCTCTCCCACGGGCCTGCATGCTAAGAGAGAGTTTCTCAGGGTTCTCACCAATGTTCATCGTGTGTGGTGTGTGTGTGTGTGTGTGGAGTGCGGTGTGTCTGTCCTCTGGCTTTAAGGATGGTGGAGAAAAGCTGTAATCCCCAGGGGCCCTTCACATTTTTGCAGCCCAGTTCACCGGCGCACACTGCAAGCCTCCTTTACAGCTCAATCAATTATTCAAGCTGATTCATCCTGTCTCAGGAAAGGCAAGAGCTTGTAGTCCATCCTTTCCCCTGGCTAAGCAGCCCGTCCTCTTCGGCGCACTTCGCACGCGCTCGCGTCATTGCGTTGCCCTGTGACATCAGCTCTCTAGGCAAATTCAAGAAAAGTCATGAATTGCAGTTTTTGCAAATTTTTTTTGTGTTATGATAAAGCTTAGGAAGTAATGTTCTATAGCATTGTTCGGGCATTCTGACTAAGAATACCAAATGTATTTATGCTTTATTACTTAATCTAATTTATTGAGTTCAAATTCTCTTGAGTAGAATGCCTATTGATATTTATTTTAATTACTTTTTCATATAAAAATATCCCTAAGCCCCGTGGAATTAATTTTTTTATTGTTGTGAAGCTGACCTAAAAATTTTTTAAAAGCAAAGCCAAGAGCAGAAAAGAATGAAAGGCAAGAGAAGAGAGTTTTGGTGTTCAGATGAGAATTTACAAAGCAGTGGAAATGAGAAGCGACTGAAAGATAGGGAAAATTATCTTTAATCAAAAGGTTCGCCTTTCAGTTTTATTCTAAGTCCCATGTGAATGTTATGGCAGTTTCTGCTATTACCAAAATCCAATTACAGGTCAGGCCATCAAGGTTTTGCCTTAATTTTCACTATGTACTACTTAAATAGCTCCGTGTTTTTTCTCTCTTAGGAAACATAGATCATTTTCCTTTGTCTTTTTAAGCATACTCTAGCTACAAAAATTACTCTCTGTGTGGATTAACAGGCCGCAATTTTAACCCCCTTTATTTCGATACTGATTTAAACTAAATGTACTGTCTTCCTTTTTCAATTATTGGAACTTTTTTTGGCCATGGGCACTTTTCCTTTAGAAAAGGCTAGTGTCTTTTGCTTCATAACAAAAGACTTTAATTCAGCCTGATCCAAAATATTTTCTTTTGGGGCATTGCATTTTAACGCTATAATTCAAGTTTGCATTAAACACTGATTTTTTCCAGATGCTTTTGTATTAAAGACAAATATATATAACTATAATTTATACATATAATAGCATATTTATATAATTGATAGTATAAACAAATATATATATATATAATTCATTGAATCCTTTACATATATTGACTGATTTTAATAACTGAGGATTGGGCCTCAACTTATATCAACTCTCGAGAATATTTTAACTCTTCCATTTTACAAATCTCTTTAATTTGGGTTGACTGGTCCATCTGTTTCTATTTTTAATTTGTTATGGAACCTCCATAGTGTTTTCGATAATAGCTGTACTAATTTACCAACAGTGACCAGGGTTTTTTATTCTCCTCATTCTCTCCAACACCTTTGTCTTTCTGATAGTAACCATTTTAACTGGTATGAGGTGACATCTCATTGTGGATTTAATTTGCATTATCTTGATATTTAGTGAGGTTGAGCTTTTTATATTTTTTCACATATACCTATTGGCCTTTTGTATATTTTCTTTTGATATATATCTATGCAGGTCATTTGCCTATTTTTAAATCAATTAGGAAGGAAAATAAACTCTAATATAAACAACTCTTTCCTGATAGGTCACACATTTTTATTTTATGTAAACAAACAATATAAGCATCACCTTATTAATTTAAAATGAAAGGAAATAGTCTTAGCCCTGAGAGAAGAAGTTATGCAAAGAAAAATGTAACTTTCGGTTAGGAATTCAAATTTTTGAGGTCAAACCTGACAGCTCATGGCCACTTGGTTTTGCATTTGGACATTTGTGGCCCCAGAAATGCAAGGATAATACTTCGAATGAGGACTATTTTGCATAGATCTGAGGACTTATCTCTGCACTAAACGTCAACAAGGACCTTAAACGGAAGGTTTATCCTTTTTTCTAAAGCTCAGCATCACTCAAATAGCTGTTAAAGTCAAGATTTCTGGATGTTTAATGTGCAGTGGAGGCCTTCAAGTATTTCCCTGTATAAACTGAATTTGGTGCAAAAGAGATGATGTTCCTATTAGAAAGTTTAACAAGCAATCTACAAATGGACTATTTGACAGTATATCTTTCTGAGGTAGACAGAAATAAGTAAAATGGCATTCTGCATATCATAATTTGTTCTTGAAAATTTCACTTTTAAAAACCACAAAAAATTAAGTGGTCTGAATTCAGGTGAACTTAATTTTTTAACATTTTGTAATTTTATTTGCAGAATGTATGAAGTTCTACTGTATATTTTTTAAAGATTTTTTTTATTATGCTTTACGTTCTGGGATGCATGTGCAGAGCATACAGGTTTGTTACATAGATATACACATACCATGGTGGTTTGCTGAACCCATCAACCAGTCATCTACGTTAGGTATTTCTCCTAATGCTATCCCTCCCCTAGCCTCCCACACCCTGACAGGCCCCGGTGTGTGATGTTCACCTCCCTGTGTCCATGTGTTCTCATTGTTCAACATCCACTTATGAGGGAGAACATGCGGTGTTTGGTTTTCTGTTCTTGTGTTAGTTTGCTGAGAATGATGGTTTTCAGCTTCATCCATATAATTTATTTACTATTTTAGAATTTTTGAATTTAAAATACTAATTCTTTATTATCTGATTAATTATAACCGTATTCTTGTGAATTCCTAAATTTTATACACTTCTTAATAAATCTGCACTACCAATGTTTTTCTCCTTTATATGTCCTTCAATATTTCTCAATTTCAGTTTTCTAATGCTTTTAGCATATATTCTTTAATATAATTAAACATATCTTTCGATCTTTCTGCCTGACTTTTCTTTATGTTCTAAATATTTTTCATATTATGTTTCTTTTTCTAAAATTTCAATTTAATTTGTTTTTCCCATTTCATGTACATTTACTACTAGATAGCAAACACAACTTTTGAGAATGCAGGAGGTATAGTTTCAATGATAGTTTTGAATACAGTTTCTATATTCTATTGCCCATGGTTTTATTTTTGATTCAGAAATAAATGAATGTTTCAGATATCTTAATAATGATTTACACCTTTTAATATTAAACTAGAATATTTATTCATTGTTATTTAAATACCCATTTTCATTACTTTTGAAAGACATATTGTATACAAAATCAACGTCTCAATTGATTTCAATGTAACAACTTCTCTTTGAACATAAAAACACACTTAGTGTTTGATAGTGTGTTAAACATTGTGGGATTCAAAATTATATATACTATAGACAATCATTTCAAATAGTTTAACAATGTATACATTACCATTGTCTATCAATAGGAACATATTTTAAATACATAGGAAAATTATGTAGGCATGTGGTGTTTGTTATAAATATATTATATATTTAAATATATATTCACATACATTTATATAGCTATTTCCTCTTACAAAGAAATATCAACCAATCATAACACAGGATTTGTAAATATTTTCAAAATGTAAAAAGGGATTTTATGTTTATCATTTAAGCTACTTTAAATTATTTATATAGTATGATTGTGAAACAGTGGCAGTGGAGTAAATAAAAAAATTCAATGCATGCACTATTGGCCTCTAAAATAAGAATTTCATGGGTATCTTTATTTTTTGTTTTAATTATTGTATAACACTTGGGATACAATGACCTACAGCTTACAAAATCTATTCTTTTAAGATTCATTATTACCACATACTACTCAGCTACATTTTTTGCTACTTATCTTATTATGATAGCATAACAATTGCCTTAATTTTAGGTAAAATTTATGTTTATGGATATTGAAATGTATGATGCAAAATAATTTTCCATTTATCTGGGAAGTTACAAGATCCAGATTCTACCATTCAACTTACACATGCGTTGCAAATATCTAAACAGAAGATTTTTCATTAATCACCAACAAAGAGTAGATTACATGCTGAAGTAAAGGATGTGTATGTTAAACTTTTGATTCAATAAACAACTGCCATTCTGGCTGAACTATGAAGAGACAAAAGCTCTGGCTTTATTTTCTATATAAAACTTATTTGATATCCTGCCCGTGGCCTGTGTTTCAGGAATGTATACGAAATTCTCCAATTCTTGATCAGGTAGTGACCTTCACTGAGGGAGACTTGCTGACGTTTAGAAAAGAAGGTCACATGAATACAAATCTTTGTAAACATGTCTTTAATATATCTTAAAACAGAAGCCATAATGAATAAAACAAACTTAATGTTTCCTGAGAGAAAACAAGAAAGATCAATCCTTGTTCAGGAACTATAGTAATTATTTGTCTACAAGAGGTCTTACTGTAGTTTCTCTAGGAGAAAATTAGGTATAATTTAGATCAAACAATGGCAAAATTAACTAGTTGTTAAAAGAAGGAGAATTCCTAGGGTAAGTAATGAAACTGCCAATCTCCATTTCTCACAGCTGAACCACAGGGAACACTGCTTTTTAAAAGGTGAATCGTTTTGACTATATTAATCCTGATAATTTTCATTTTAGGCCTAACACTCACATATCAGCACCCATTTCAAAAGATCCAAATCATATTATATGCCAAATTGGGGGTGCAAAAAATCAGAGAGAAAAACAACACTTTGTTTGTAATAGGAGAGGTTGAGGGATAATGTTGGTATTGGCCTCACTTTTATGAGTTCAAAGGAATCCTTCAACAAGGCTTTATGGGAAAAGAAATAAGACAGACCATGCTCAGTATGAGACCTGCTGACATCTTGCACCCTACAAGCTTATTCAAATGACTCTGTTCATGTGATTTCATTATCACATTCTAATTTTATTGCCACAGATGTTATCCTTTATTGTAGTACAATGCACACATCTTTTTTTTTTTATTTGAAAGTAGCTTCCATATAAAATTGTAAGCCTCTGTGTATGTATGTTCCTCCATTCTCATAATGAAATAAAGAAAATCAGATTTCTCTCTGTGATAGAATTATACATAGATTCCTAAAACTGCTGCCAACAGAGTACTTTTCACTGACATTTTAAGTGATAAGGTAGGAGAGCAGAATACAAGCTCTTCCTAAGTTATTCACTCTCTTATTGAATGTTTTTATGTTTATTGTTGGTTTGGCTTTATATCTGTTTATGGAAATGCAGGCAGTCAGACAGATATCCTGTGATTTTCATGAGATGTGTCAAGCAGAACGTGCTAGGGCACTGAGGACATGCTAAATTCTCTATTTCATCTCTAATGAAAAGCTCAAATAATAGAGTCTCTGCCAAACTGTCCTTATTCTTGTGGAGAAAGAATTTCTTTTAAATCTGGAGGTGAATTCTTTTTGCTTTGGAGTAAAACTAGATTCAAGGAACGCCTGAGAGTTTTCAGAGAGATATTTTAATTCTGTCCAGCTTCTACACTAGTATATAGATCTGGGTTATAAAACTCAAAAAAGACAGAAAACAAAAGGTTATATAGAATCATGCATTACAACTACATGGCTTTCATATTTATGTAACATCACATTTAACTTCTGCTAATAAGCACTCTATTGATCTCAAAGAGAATGAATGTTTATCCATAGGTCAATTATCAATGATTGGACAGGATCTTCACTAGAGGGAAATCGTCATCCCCCCAGAATGGCATTTTTTTTCTTCTTTTTCACTGTTTTGTCCACTGTTTTCCATCACAGGCAGGAATGGGTATAATCCCATGATATTGATGGAATAAACCAGCAATAATTTTTTAAATTAATCAGTTAATTACATTAAATTGACAAATAAAAATTATATATATTTATCATATACAACATGATGCTTTGATTTATGTATATAGGTGGAATAGCTAAGTCAAATTAATTAATATGTGCATTACCTCACATACTTACAATTTTTGTAGTGAGAATACTTTAAATGTACTCTCTTGGCAATTTTCAAGAATGCAAGATGATGTATTAATGATACCAAGGTATATAATAGGTCTTTTGAGCTTATTCCTCCTTTCTAACTAAAATTTTGAATACTTTGACCAACATCTTCCCAACCCCCATCTCCCCGTCCCTGGTAACCTTCATTCTATCCTCTGCTTCATGAGTTCAACTTTTTAAGATTCCACATATAAATGACATCATGCAATATTTGTTTTTCTGTTCCTGGCTTATTTCACTTAACATAATATCCTTCAGGTTCACTCATTTTATTGCAAATGACAGGTTTTCCTTCTCTGTTTTAAGGATGAATATGACACTATTACATATATATAAAACCCATTTTCTTTATCCATTTATACATTGAAGGACACCTAGGTTGTTTCCATATCTTGGCTATTGTAAACATTGCTGCAATGAACACAGGAATGCAGAAATCTGTCGCAAATACTGATTTTATTACCTTGGGATATATACTTAGCAGTGAGATTGGAAACCAGTTCTATTTTTAATAATCAGGTAACAACCCAGTCCCTTCCGCTAGTATTAAAACTGTTTCCAATACACAGCATACTTTCAGAATATTTGAATATGGTACTAATAACATACAACTAGAAAAAATAGCTCAAAGATATAATGCTTTTAATAATGAGGCTATGACCCAATTTAATCCTTACATTTTTTATAAAGGTAATACCCATCAACCTTATCATGTAAAATACTACCTAGTCCAGATAATATATACTATAATAAATTATAGAAGTTT
>NW_016805834.1:1047531-1055516 GCF_001698545.2 Rhinopithecus bieti
AAAAAAAAAAAAAAAGGGCCCCAAGGCAATTTTTTCAGTGTTGTCTGTAGAGCAACAGCTCTTTGGAACTGAAACATATTGCCTTTTCAGGTGTTAAACCTTTTTTGAGCTCACTTTTTCCATGAAAAGAAGAATGTTGAACCAGGTTATTGTGACAATGCCCAAAAGTGGTAAAAGGAAAAGGAAAGAAAACAGTATCATCAGTAATGATAGAGGAGTTAGAAAGTATTTAGGCAGATAGGGTAAGTCAGTCCTTGGTAAGGTTTCCCTTTTAATGAAAAGCAGTCCCTAAACCATTTTCTTTTCTAACAAAGAGCAGCCTATAAAATCGATCTGCAGACATAGACAAGCACGCTGGAAGCTTGCATGGGTGAATGCCAGCACTTGTGCCAATAGGAAAAGGCTACCTGGGACTAGGCATAATCAAAATGGCGGCTCCATTCCCTTCTCTTTGCCAGCCACACGTACAGTAAGGAACAGACAATATGGTGCTGGACAAGTGGAAAACCCGTTTGCACAATAAGATTAGGGTGGGGTGACCAGCCTTCCCCATGAACTGTATAAAGGTCACACCTGGTGGAACCAATCTGTGGGTCCTATGTAAATCAGACACTGCCTCCTCAAGCCTGCCTATAAAATCTGCTGTGGTCCTCTGCAGGCCGGCTTTTCCCTTTTGGACACCCCTCTCTCTCACAAGAGAGAAAGAGCTCCTGCCCTTTTTCTTTCTTTTGCCTACTAAACCTCCACTCCTGAACTCTCTCCTCGTGTGTGTCCGTGTCTTTAATTTTGGCATGAGATGATGAACCCGGGTATTTACCCCAGACAAGGATGCCTACAGATTTACAAAGTAATCTCAAACAAGAAAGGAAACTGTATGGAAAGCTTGCTTTATTTCAAAAGGGAACTTTATTTAAAAGCATGATAATCGATTAATTATCATTAGAAATCAGAGGAGCAGGCTATCTATATAGAGTTACACAAAGAGAATCTGCACACCTCCATGTTCTCACATAGCTTTAAGAATAGGTTTGTAAGACCCAATTTATCTTTGGGATAGGGTAATAAATTCCACCATCCAAATTCCAATAGTCTCCTGGGAAAGTTGATGAATTCATTTATTCACATTTATTTTTAAAAACTTATTTTATTGTGAAATATTTTAACTTTGTAAAAAAATTACAGATTTATCTTAATATATGACATTTGAATCAATATTAATATCTGGCAATTAATTATTTGATACATACTACATTCCAGGCAATTTTTCAGCAACTGAACTTACAGTGTTTTAAAAGAACTAGCACAGTCTTTGCCTTAAAAGGACTTTAATTATTGTACTAAAACTTATGCACATAGCTAACTACAGTGAAAGATAGATGGTAGCAAATGTTACAGGATAAGTGGGCATACAATAGACTAGGAAAACTGAAAATGTGAAATCATGTGAGAAGAAGGGGAAGAAGATTCTAGGTTAATATCTACTGAAGATTTTACATAATGCTAGTGAGTAGAAGAGAGTCCAGTAGAGGTTACAAAAGAGGGTGACTCATTGAGCACATAACAAGTTTTGCCCTAACACATGTCTGGTGTTGTCTAAGTGCTAAAAGAAAATCTAAGGCAGGGCAAATGAGATGGGAGAAATTCTAGAGGTGAAGGAGAAAGTGCTATTTATATGGGTGGTCCATAAAGTCTCTCTGGTAAAATGACATATGAGGGGAAACCTCGTGGAAACAAAAGTGTGAGTTCTACAAACGGATATCTGGTGGCAGGGGGAAAGTTGAATTTTCTGGGCTGAGTGAAAAGTTAAGTACAAAGCTTCAGAACCTGGAGAGTAACTTCTGAATTATGGGAATGGAGAGGAGGTTCATGTGACTGCAAGAGAGGGAGTAAAGGTATGGGGCAAGTGTGGTAAGAAACCCAGGCTAAGTGGTAGCAGATAAGTTGTATGCTGAAAATTAAGCAATGTTCCGCAGACTTTTCAGAGTACATAAAATAGGAATCAGGCCAGTGTGGAAAAGTGTTTGAATGAGTTTGCCTGAAAATAAGTAAATTGTTTAGAAAAATGGCTATTTTTACCATACATTTTGAGAGAGGGGAAAGGAAGAAACTGGCAGGCAGTTAGGTTGTGTCCTCGGTTGAATTATTTCTAACAAAACAACAGCCTGCAGGCACAGATAAGGGAACTTGCAAAGGGGGTCTTGCCTAAGACCTGCCCACATCTGCACAGATAAGAAAGGCTACACAGGTGATTCCCCTAGTCATGCCCACAATGGAAAATCTGGTTGCCTGACACATGTACAGTAAGGTCAACAAAGCAATGTGGAGTAACTCAAGCTAAGGGCATTTATGCGCACTAGGAGGATGAGGTGTACCTACCAGAAATTTGTGCTTTATGCAAATAAGACACCCAGCCCTCACTGGTTTCTTATAAAAGCCTTTGCATTCACCTGTAAAAGTGGCAACACTTTTCTGGGCACCCTCTCTGCAATGGAGAGCTTTCTCGTTTCACTTATTAAACTTTCACTCCAACCTCACCCTTTGTGTCCACCCTCCTTAATTCTCTTGGTTGTGATACAAAGACAAAGAACTCTGAGTGATACTCTACAAAGAGAGACTGCTACATTGTCATGCATTGGCAAGACTATAACAGTTTTATCTTATGCTTAATCATTTCCTTTTTCCTTCTACTAAAGATGCTTCTCCATAAATGTAAGCATTTGGTGCATGTAACATTTGTTAAATATAGGATACTTTAGTTCTCTAAACGAAGTCTAAGATGAAGATTATTTTACCAGGTGGACTGAGGCTTTATATCTGGCCACATTCTTACTTAACTGGTAATTGTCAATTAATTGTTGTGATTAGAAATGGCAACTGCAAATGGAATAGTTTTCTTTCCTTTTCATTTTTCTTCCTTTGGACATTGTCACAATGTCCAAAGTCACAGTACCCTAGCCCAGTACTTTTGTCTCAATCAGAAGAAAGCGAGAGATCAAAAGAGTTTCAATATATGAAAAGGCAATGTCTTTCAGTTGCAAGGTACTGCTACATTATAGATAAAATTAATAAAATTGCTTCCTGGACATAATTTTTGATTTCTTAACCCCAAAGTCTTCTCTGAGAGAGAAGAAACATAACTGTTCTTGTTTGCCTGGGAAGGGGAAGGCAAGATAAAATAATAAAGTAACAAAAATAACAAAAGATTTATATGCTTTATCACAAACTCCAAGGAAAATATTTTTTAAAAATTCACTGGACTTGCAGGATATTTAGATGTCTGTAACTTGCCCAGAGAAAGGTAGAAATAGCAATGGAGATAATTAAAAAATTATAATGTCACTATTTTACAGTAACACAAGGAAGAGATTATAAGAGCAGATATGAATTTAAAATGAGCAATTTAATTTTTTTCTGTTGAAAAATAAATGAAAGGGCTTCCCTTTCTTCCTTTTCTTAGAGCATTTATTTTAGAGTACTTGTAATGCTGCATTCTTTCTATCTCTTTGACATGTATATAAATCTTTAAAACAGCAAATTGCCTCTTGCCAGCTTTAAGACCCAGGAATGTTTTTCTCAAGGACCTGAGAGACATCTCTTTGAAATGTAATCATCAAGGAAGATAGTGCCTCTATCTTCCAGTTTCTATGAGAGGGTAGGAGCCTTACATAGGCAGACACCTCCCTCCAAGTAGCAAAACTACCTTTTGTCATAAAAATACGAGAAGTTTATTTTCCTTCTGCATAAACACAATTAACAAACACAGATGCCCATCCTACGTAGCAAATAAATTTAACATAAACTTTATGTGTAAAATGGTGCTGTCAAGTCCTCCTCCTTGAGGACTTATGGACCTTGAGAACAAATATATAATGGGTTGTATCTGATTATCTGAAAAGGGTGAGACTGTTGTCTTTGAAAGCTCTTTTCACATTGTCTTTGATGTGCAACACATTCTGCTTTAATGTTTAGTTAATAATAAAATTGTTTTCTTTGTTTTCTACCTTTGTAATAAGTTTTCTGTTAGGAGTTTTTGGGAGGTTTTTAAAGTCATATTTCATCCAGCTCAAGTAATGTAATTTATTAGTGTCTTTTCTTATAGAATCTAAGATCCATGAGGGTAGAGGGTTTTTTTTTTGTTTGTTTGTTTGTTTTTTGTTTTTTTTTTCTGTTTCATTCTTTATTCCCAGTATCTGGAATACTATCAGGCATATAGAAACACTAAATAATTATTGTGAATATATAAATACATAAATAAATGAATTAGGATTTCTCATCTGATTTTGTCACCAATTATTTCTTTCATAAGATGAAATTCCTATTTCTGGTGCCCCCAGACCCTAGTTTCATGTTGTAAACCAGTACCCAAGGAATATGAAGACTCAAATGTCCTTTATTTGAACATGCCTGGTAATCAGACTCCAAATACTGAGCCATTTTTAAACGTCATTCAGGACAGTAAGAGTGTAAGAATAAAAGAGAAACTCACTTATCCCCCAACCTGTCTGGAATCTCTTTTTATGGTAAAAGGGCAAATCATTAAACTGTGGTAAATCATCAATTTGTGGTAAACCATTAAGCTATGGTACCAGAACTTCTTATGTTCTGCATCAAAATTTGAACACATATAGAGACTTACCCACAGTATTTTTCTGCAAATCACATAAAGATCATTTTTTTTTCTGGCTTATACAACAGAATTAGGAGCCTCAAATAATAGTCTTCTGTTCTCAGAATAGCATTATAAATATTGTTTCCCTATGCAACATGACACTCCAGGACTTTTTTGAAAGAAGTGTAGATAGCTATCTATGCTGAAGACAATTAGAGATTTGAAATATGCTAAGATCTCAGTTTGTCTGAAGGATAATGAATTGATAACAGCAGTTATTCGCTAATCTCAGTACCCAGGGATATTGGACTAATAGAGAGGAAAGTTGCAGAATTTAAATTAGACTTAATAGATACATTTGAGAGAATATTATAGTAAGCAATCCAGCTTTACTAAAGGAATATATATGAATGCTTAATAGTTTACTCTGTAGAATGATTTTTGCATATTTTATGCCAAGGAAACAATGCTTAGATCCTCTAAAAATAAGCTCCCAACAGATTTCCCCATAAGCTCCATGACTATAAGAAGTATTTATTTTTGCTTCTCTGGTGCAGATTAAGAATGTGAGAAAGAAAAGTAGGAAAATGAGATCATTTTAATACACTGATGATAGCTTTAGTTTCAGGATGTCCTTTTGAAAATGAAACTACTTAAAGCCTTCAGTGAGCCTTCAGGCAACTCAGCAGCTCTTTTCTCCTCTGCCAATTCTAGAACCATTTATAGCACACATCTATTGGACTTCCTGACATCCTCCTTCCAGGAATCCACATTTTTTTTCTGGCTTATACAACAGATTGTACTCTGATTGTACTCTGAGGTACAATCAGATGCTTTAGGCCTAAAATCCACTTGGGCCAATGCTAGAAAGCCCTCTTGAAGTCACGCAATGTCATTTGCATAGTTATGTCTCCACAGCCAAAGATTTTTCCAACTCCAGAAATTTTTTATAACTATGACAAGGGACTCCAAATATTACAAAACATTCATCTTGCTATTTTTGTTCTTGAGAACTATTTGACCAATATATTCAACATATAATTCCCTGCTGTAATTAAATAGACATATTTGCAAAAAGTTAAACAAAAGAATTATCAGCTTAAGTATAAGAAAAAAAAGTCATCCTATTAGAATTGCTTTTATACTGAAAATATGCTTAAATGTCTCAGATTGTTTTGGTGACAGCACTTCTTGCAGCTAGAGTGTAATATCATTTAGTATGGATTTTTTTTTTTTTTGCATAATTTCTATGGCAGAAGGAGATATGCTTAGCAATCCATCGGCTAATGAGAAAGCTTTAGAAGAAATGGATCATTTTCTGTGGAAAATCTGCTGTTAATACTCACTACCAGCAAGAGACTAATTTTACTGACAATGTAAAGAATTTTATTATCTCAACTAAAAACACAAGTGATAATACCACAAAAATCACTTTTATTTTATGCTATTCATATTGTTATGGGTTGAACTATGCCCCGCACCCACCTTCATGTACAGAACCTCTAAGCCCTATTGTAACTGTCTTTAAAAATACGAGCTTTAAGAATATAATTAAGGGTAAATGAAGTTTTAAGGTTGGGATCCTAATCCAGTAGGATATATGTCCTCACAACAAAAAGAAGAGACACCAGGAGTATATGCCTATGAAGAGTCATGTGAGATAGTAGAGAGAAGGTGGCCATCTGCAAGCCAGGAAGAGAAGCCTCACAAGAAAGCAAACCTAGTAGCACCTTGACTTTGGACTTCTAGCCTCCAGAACTGTGAGAAAATAAATATCTGTTATTTAAGCGATCCAGTCTGTGGTATACATTTATGGCAGCCTGGGCAAACTAATATACATGTTAATGCCAATTTATTTTAACTATGGATTTTCAGAGATGGAAAACGTGACTAATTTAAGGGTACTCTTGCGCCTGACTGTTCTGGAGGTGATAAATATGATGGTATATTATGAGTTAGGAACATACCAAAACGAGGCTCTAACTATAGGAACAAACTTGGTGAGGTGAAATACAATGATTGAATATTGCTAGTCAGTCTTTGTTACTGTTCTGTGTGGGGCATTTAATTAAATAATTGTCAACTGCAATAATTGACTGGCTGCAGATATACTTTATTTTCATTTTATATAAAGTTATGCCCAGGATTAATGTGCCATTGTGGGCTTTGATTCAATAACAAACCTCTGTTATTGGAACCAGCACTTGACGGTTTGGGAAATTCTCAACCTATCCAGATAGTATACTTTGGAAATAAGACCGAAGAATGTGGTCATATGTTAAAGGGATTAGTTATATGTTTAATGGATTCAGTCGACCATCTCAGCAGAGGCAGGGAATGGAGATGGGGTTATCCAGATAGAATCTGTGGAGAATGCTATTATGCAATGGTATGGATCCCCTGGACATACACAGAAGACCAAAACAATCTTTTAAAATGTTGTATCTTCAGAAACACTGTCAGCTTGGGCCAAAGGGGACAGAGATAAGACAAAATAAAGGAAGGCTGTCAATCTTCTCGGAGTCTATAGGCAGAAATGGGCTGATAGGCTTACTCAGCTATGGACGTGCACTACCCTTCAAGAAAGAGAAAGAATGACTCCTGAGACACAACTGTGGGTGTGGGAACAGAGACCAGATAGGCAAGACCAGAGGCAGAGGCTTAGGACAAGAGGCAGGGGATCCATACCCTTGCATAATAGCATTCTCCATGGCCCCAAGGGCAGATACCACAGAGAATTGTACTGAAACCCTGAAATCCATTGCAACTTGTCTTGCTAAATTCTGAGCTTGCTTTAAATCAGTGACTGCTTTATTCCTTCCTTACAGACTTCAGATAGAGTTAAGCCATGCAAAACCACCGTTTCAGAATTCTGGTCTTTATAATTCAGAGAAAATATATTTCTGTTGTTTGAAGCCACCCAGTTAGTGGTAACTTGTTAAAGCACCTCTAGAAAACTAATGCAGCTTAATAGAACATTTAATTAAATATGTATTTAATCACAGCATTGGTAACTTAAAATTCCTCTGACGCTAAGCAAATACTGCTTGTAAGTCAAGGTGTATTTAGACGTCAAATGCTGTTGCACAGTATGCCATGTTTTAAATAAAATGAATTATACCTAAAAGTCACTACTTGTTTCAAATCAGAAGATATTCAATGTTTACGTTTAAAAAATCATCATTTTCAATGGTATTGTTAAAAAGCAGTAGTATCTGCTATTAGGAATTCAGCCTGCCTTGCTGGTCACTAAAATTTCTTCATTTACTTCTCTTCCTCCTCCTCCTTCTTCCTCTTCCTTTTACTTGCCCTTCAATTGCTCCCAATTTAATACTTCTATCATATCAAAAGTTATAAAATTTCCTTGAAAGGAATT
>NW_016805834.1:1055807-1071157 GCF_001698545.2 Rhinopithecus bieti
CCTTAATGCATTAAGGTTTTTAACAGCCCATGGTAAAAATAATTATAGTTGTTTTACATAAATTTGCATGATTAACTTGGGAGACCCCAATAGTTTTAATGATGTATTTTCATAACATTTGAAAATGTGCTATAATTTCAGTGACCCAGAACAATTGTCTTAATCTATAAGTTACAAATATATTCACTATTTAAATAAGAAAAATCACCAATTAATTACTTACTGTGCTGTTTTATCCTTATGAAAATTCATAGGATAAAAGCTTCTTTGCAAGTAATTAGAGCACATTATGTGTAATGACTTGCCAAATTTCATGTTTTAAATCAATCATTTCTTGTGTTCATATGTTTGAAGTAATTTCAGAAGTAAATAATCACAGAGCCTCGCAAATGAGATAATATGGTAAAACAAATATAGCAAAGTATTTTAAGAAAGCAATAGACTAAGCAGAATCCCTTCTGTAAGCTACCTGCGTGGTTACACTAGTTGGAGGTATCGGGTAAATAATATCTTTACAACCAAATTGTTTATGAGTGAGGGGCCTGGAAAATATTTACTTTTACTTTATTTTTCTAAGAAAGCAACTTATATTCACTGCCTTCTTTCAAAAACAAGTTTGATCATGTCACTAGATATTTGTTCCTAATTCATTAAATTATACTTTGATTAAAACTTCATTTTTTCCTACTGTACTTGTATATACTATTAGATACATTTATTCTCAATATGCATCTTTTTATGTATGACTTTGTAATATTTATTTTGACACTAGCGGTTTATAACACTTAATAGAGTATAACTATAGGTGAACAGTCAGTATTTGCATCTTGCATATTATCTGTTTTATTCCAATTTACCTGATATATACTACATATAGCTAATATTCAATAAACATTTATTTTTGATGTAGATTGCAAGGAGAATGTCAATCATAAGTCAATCAGAGATCACAGAGAGGTTGTACTTAAAGCTTAATTGAAGTATAAAGCATAACAATAAGAACATCTTCAAAACGATTGCTAAATCACCCTTTACAAGTAGACACGTACCCTTGACAGAGAACATGTAGACATATCTGCCTTCCTGCAAATATCCCAGTGAAAAAATATTTAGTTCACCTGCTCTTGGAAAATATTAGTGTCCTTTGAGAATTTTGTCACCATAGAACTGTTCTTACTGATTTTGTGGTTTATTCTCTTGAAAGAAAAAAAGCAACGACAAAAAACAGGCCTAAAACTTAATGTGTTTCCCGGTTGTTATTGCCCCCTGGTGTGTGGAATAAGCAAGTACAAATTTTCTCTGGAGTTAGAATCCTTAATCCATTTTCCTCTGAATTCCGAAAGATTTAATTTAGCCAAATATGAGCCATCATTTGTAAATCATAAAAATATGAAAATATCGCTAGTCTTCTGTAATAACTTCAATAAAATTTTTAACTTTCCTCAATGGTAATCTTGTACAATTTTTTGTTAGAATGTTGTCTGTATTTTCTTGAGATACCCCTGTAGGTTGATCACAAATTTTGACCTTTATTCTCAAATCTATGCTATATTCACAATATTTGCATAATCAGAAGTCAAGAGAAAAAATTTAAGTCATTAAATAGTTTAGTTATTGGAATTTTTTCATTTATAATCAAGAACAAGATAGGAAAGTTCATCATTATTATTTCTGGACAATGTGTGACCAGAAAATCCACTTTATATACTGTAATGTGACAAAAGAAGAGTTAAATGGATTTAAAAAATAAGTTACAATATAATTATTTTTCATAAGTAATATGCCCAGATACATAGAAAAGCACAATCAATTTTAGGAGTTTAGCAATTTTGCTGGATCAATATATAAAATCCACTTTCATTTATGAGGCAGTATTAATGATAATAATTTAAAATGAAATTCCATTTATAATAGCAACAAAAAGTATAGTTCTATCAGTTATTTATTACTACAGTATAAATTAATTTTACATAAAAACAACAATAAAAATAACAGAAAATCAAACTAAAAAAAGTATTAAAATGTACATGTCATTGCAAAGTGGGATATTCGTTATGAGTATGCGAGGATGGCTCAATTTTTTAAAAATCAGTGTAATCCACCACATCAACAGAATACAGAAATGAAATCACATAATTATATGAAATTGAGGCAGAAAACGCATTTGACAAAATTTAGCACCCATTCATGATTAAAAACTTAATAATCTTGGAATAGAGGAAACTTCCTCAACTTGATAGAGAGTATCTGTAAAATCTTCAACTCTTATCATGTTTCATTGTGAGAAGCTAGATAATTACCCCTAAAAATGAAAATGGGCAAGATGTCTTCTCTTATCTACGGAACATCATATAGTGATCTTAGCTAGTGGAATAAGACAATAAAAATAAATAAAAGGTCTGAAGGTGGGGAAAAGGACGTAAAACTGTCTCTGTTTACCAAAGACAAACATTTATGTTTGACCATGAAGAAAATACCTCCAAAATCATCATATTTTTGTGTACAGTAAAGAAATATAGACATGTAATTATATATGTACATACTCACTGTTATTATCACATAAATGATATTGAGGAACTTATAATCAGGAAAAATTCCTTATTTTCAATTTGAAACATGCAATATCTTCCCCTAATAATTTTAAATTTGTAATAGTATTTGGGCTTCCTGTTTTTTCTATTTTCCTTTTTTTTAAAAAATCTGGTAAACATCATGTTTAAAGAAGCAGTCTTTATATTTTGCCAATCTCAGGGCTTTACTTAACTAACTCATAGAAATTTTATTAGTCATTCATTGGAAAACACAACTATTCAGTTAGTGAGTCTGTTTTTGTTTTTAGCTCTTATTTGTAAGAATAATATCTAAAAGGTTTTAATAGCCTATCATGTGCCAAGCACAGTACATGAATTATCTGTAATATATTTAGCAACAATGAACACTACAGAAAAGATAATAATTCCCCATTTTACAACTTATTTTATTTATCCACTGACACACACAAATATATGGTACATACCATGTGACAAGCACTGGTCTACAAACTTTCTTACATTAGTGATCATAACATAAAAAAGTTCCAGTGTCAGTGAAGCTTATATTACAGTTAGGGAGGAAAAATAGTATACAGACAACAAACAACACGTATAGCAGAAATGTTGATTGTATAACGTGTTAGAAGATAGTAAATGTCATGCCCTAGGAAAAGGAAATTTGCAAATGTCAATATGAGTGGATATGGGCACAGTAATTGTAGGAAATAGAAAAAATTAAAATCAAAAATCAAAATCAGAATAAATAGATGTTCAAGCATAAAGAAATTTGATGATTATGTTTTTTAAAAAAGCTTTACACATAGTTTTTAATATATCATATCACTAACCTCTTCCTTTATCAATAAATAAATGCCTTTATCTGACACAAGTTTGTCCAATCTGTGGTCTGTGAGCCGCACGCAGCACAGGACAGCTTTGAATTCAGCCCAACACAGATTCATAAACGTTCTTAAAACATTATGAGGTTTTTTTTTTTGCAATTTTCTTTTTAGCTCATCAGTTATCTTTAGTGTTCATGTATTTTATGTGTGGTCCAGGACAATTCCTCTTCCAATGTGGCCCAGAGAAGCCAGAAGTTTGGACACCCCTGATAAGAGATCCATATTTATTGGTTCTACACTCAGTACAAGATGTTCTGTCACTTACATGAATTAGAATTCGTGTAAAATATACACTTCAAATTTAATATAAATAATAGTTAATGAGCTTTTTTTTTTTTTTTTTTTTTTTTTTTTTTTGAGACCTAATCTCGCCCTGTAGCCCAGGCTGTAGTACAGTGGCGCGATCTCGGCTCACTGCAAGCTCCGCCTCCCGCCTTTACGTCATTCTCCCGCCTCAGTCTCCTGAGTAGCTGGGACTACAGGTGCTCCCCTCCATGCCCTGCAATTTTTTTGTATTTTTACCATTTCTAATAGTGTGGACGCAGGAAAAAAATATTTACAAGGTGTTTTATTGTTTCAAGATTCATTAGATTATGATGATGGCAGGACATAACAACAATGACTCCAGAAAAATGAAAGGCAGAATTCTTTATTAATTATAGTTCTGCACAAGAGGAGCTGTGGGGTAGGGCGACATAGGGGTTGCACCCAGAAAAAAGGTAGCAGCAACCTGGAAACCTAGGAGGAGGCTTATATAAGGCAAGTCAAATGAGTGAGCAAGATTTAGAGGGCCTGTTATGGACTGGGAATTTTGAATAATTCCATGCACCCAATGAAGGAAGGGCCATTCCTCCATATATTGCTCCTAGGCTTTTGGCAGTTGGATACTTATGTAGTAAACCAGGAGCAGTAGAGCCCAATAAGGTAAACCATTGGGGTGTAAGTTTAGCAAACAGCCTGGGAAGAAGACTTGAAGATTTTTTGGCAATGATCTGAAAACTGGGTCAAGACAGCACTTGAGAAATATATTGTCATACATCTGTGCAGGGAAAGTATATTATAATTGTGGAGGTGCACATAAAACATAAAGAAGATCAGATAAGATGCTTTTTGAATGGCAATCATTCATATTTTCCCACTGTTAGTATTTCATATCTTTAATATTAATAAAGTATATTATAATTGTGGAGGTGCACATAAAACATAAAGAAGATCAGATAAGATGCTTTTTGAATGACAATCATTCATATTTTCCCACTGTTAGTATTTCATATCTTGACTGTATTATTGACATATTCCTACATTTTTCTCTATGTACTAGTTCCCTATCACATGATCAGTTTACAGTAGAAAACCAGATAATTCTTTCTAATATACATATTGCATCTATTCCATGCCTTCGATTAATTTCCCTTTGTTTAAAATATAGGTTAAGAACCTGTCCAATTGCTATACTTGTTTGGGAAGTTTGATGCAAAATACAGAATTCTGTGATTAAGCATGTCTAGAGTGACGCATATAGATCTTAATGAATTTTAGTCCTTTTTAGCATGTAAATATATTTTTTCTAATTATTGAAAAGATAATTGGTTAGGATACAGATGAAAAAAAATGTATACACTGTTCCCATTAAAGTAACTAGGAAGCCACCACAACCAAGAAGTTGCCAGAGGTGAATGCCTTCTCTGCCTCTATAGGTTCCAAAACCATGTCAGCTCTGATCACATGAAAACAATGAGTTGCCACAAGCCTAGTGACCAGATAGTTTCAATAGCCCAAAATGGTCAAAGTCCACATTATCGTAAGTACTCACATTAGCCATCAAAGTAATAATGCTTTCAAATGTGATGCAGTCTTTAGAATACTCTACTGTACACCCATGAAAGAATGAGCGTGTAAAGAGTACAAATGTCTAAGAGTCCTTAGAATCAGGGGTCTCTAAGTGTTCTGAAAACCATTGCCTTGGAACAATAGTCATTTAGAGAATTTGTAACTCTCCCTGAACTATCTAAGCTCAGATTACTTAACATTACATAAATAGGAATCATAATTGTTAGTGTCTCAGGAATCAGGTTTGAACATTAATGGAGCAGCAATAAATGTAAGACTTTATTTTCAGGACAGAATAAACTATTTACATGATTATGTTTCTATCTATTCACATGATGGTTAGAACACATGATGTCATCACTTTTAGATGAAAAACGTTGAACATTAGAAACGGTTTGGTTTGCATTAAATAGGACATGAATAACATTCTGCTTTAATTAAAAAATGTGAACAAATTATGTATGTGTGTCTTTACTTGTTGTACATTTCACCTTCAAACAAAGTTAGGTACACTATACATCATATACTGTATCCAAATATATTTCAACTGTGATGAAAATTTAGTTATCATGATTTTTTCTAAACGGAAGTTTAGTCTTATTTTCATACCAGTATTATAAATAGATTTCTGTTTTGGAGTTTGCAAAGCTAAAAAATATCTTTAGTTAAATATGGGAGTAGTTCTGCCAACATTCGGTCTTGGAAATTAGGGACAGTGAGTTCTAATCCCGTTTTGCCAGTGACTCTTCTGTGGCATTGAACATGTCATTTTGCTTTCCTGTTTCAATTCTGTCATCTGTGAAGCAGAGATAATATTGTTCATTTGAGCACATTGTTCCAGTCTATATCCTCTGAATGACTTTGCTAAAGAAACTCTGCATATGAATTTGAATATATGCCAACAAAATTAGAACAAGTTATCTACTTCAAAAGTATGCAAGAACGAACCAACAGAAATCATTTTGGAAATGCGCTATGTGCATTCCTAAATTGGAGCAAATTTATCATTCTAGGCAATCCACCTCCACATTTATAAAAATACAAGAGATAATTACTTTTATCTTATTATAGAAAAAAGTAAACTACCGAAGTACAATTTGTCTTTTTCTCTTTGGAAAGGTTATAAGTATATCACAATCACTTGACTATATTTGTTAATCAGATTTGGTGCTAGTTTTCCCAATGACAAAATAGAGCAGTATAAACATTTCTACCCTCTGTTTTGTTAAGTAATCAAATTTTTTAGCTTCAGACAATTTCAATATTACTAGTTAAAACAACAAAGTTCCTGAATTCTCCAGAGATAACGGTATCAATTTTACTTAGAAGTACTACCCGAAACAGAGAAAATAAATACATCAGTCTGAGTTTTTATTTGTTTGTTTATCGTGCTTAACATTTACATCATTGGTAGTCTTAGCCTTGCTTCTGCTCCTCCAAAAATCATGATTCACATCTTCAAGGTACAATTGTATTAGAAGGAATAGCATACTAATTACGATTGCAGGATCTGTAATAAAAAAATATATGGGTTTGAATTTATTTTTCCCATTTACAAACTATATATTAATTGTTTCAAAAACTACCTACTGCAGTGAATGTGTAATTGTACCAAACATTAAATAATGTGCTTGATTATAGATAGATTAACATTTGCTTTATACAATGAAAGGAAATCTATTATTTTAGAAACATTGTTTGAATGGATTGAATTCTGATTAATGTATAAATCTTAGAGTTGCATTATCTCACAGATAGACAAATTTAACTAAATTTGAGTTTAAAAATGTTTGGAGGAAAACAGTTGAAAATTAATAGTGGTACTCACATTGAGAGGATAGATTTGAGTATTTTAAATATTGTTTCCTTGTACTATTCTACATTTGCCAAATGTTCTATGATGAATATATCTAACTTCTACAGTGTTTTCTGTTCATGTTACGTAGGTTTTTTTTAATCTACTTGTTTGTTTCCTTATTAAACAACAAATAATATTACCTCATTAGACTCTTGTAAAAATAAACACGTAAAATTTAAACAGAGGTAATAAACAATACTTTACCATTTTTAAAGTCTTTTGAGACAGTTGTATCTCCAAGCCTTCTCCTACACAACTTATTCCATTTCAGATTTGTATCTTTAATTCTTAACTATGAGGAAAGAATCTTGCAACTTTAGGACAAACATCAATATTTTAGTGATAGTGGCCTGGGAAGTAACCAGCTTATTTGGTTAGAACATTGTGTAGAGGATAAATGCTATGAGTTTTACTCATACACAGCAATTCATTTATTCATCCAAGAATCATTTACCAAGAATATCCTAAGTTTCTGTGCTAGGAAATGGCAAGAAAAATGAATTATAAGGTGTCCTTCTTTTGAGTAACATCTTAGCTAGTAAGACCAACTTGTTCAGCACCTGAAGATGTCATTTCACTGTCTTCTGACTTTCATTGTTTCAAATGAGAAGTCATCTTTAATTCTGATCTTTTTTCACCTGTACATATGAAACTTTCTTCTCCGGCCAATTTTAAGATTTATTTTCTTCCTCATGGTTTACGCAATTTTATTATAATATACCTTGGTGTGGTTTGTGTTTTCTCCTTGGGGTTTGTTGAGCTTTTTGAATAAAATCACATGTAATGCTTTTGTGATACCTCTCCCAGGAATAGGAGTCAAAAAAAATCAGAATCCTTTCTTTCAAAAATACATTGGTTCTCATCCTCACTCCAGTTACTACCCAATTAAACCTCTTCATTTTATTTTAAAAACTTTTTTGCTCATGGAAAGAGTCATTAAGTACTACACAAAAGTACTACAATGCTGTAGGTCATCACAGTGATACAAATGACTGCTTGAAAGAATAGTAACTCTGACATGGTTACTACTCTTCACCCAGAGAATCAAATTTTCACAGCATGGCTGATTTTTGCTTAATAAAAATGGATATTAACTGAAGAAACACTAGTTTCTTTGGGGGTAATGAATATACTTAAAATGCACCAGTGAGATTTGTTCTGTGGAATGTATTCATTTCTGAAAATTTCCTCTCCACTGGGTAATGATGAAGCCTGGTTTCCCCTCCTTGCAGAGAACAAATGTGATCATGGTTATGGGGTAGAAAGAATGAGATGAGCACCCACATAAATAGCAGGAAGGCAGCGAAACACTGAGACTGTCAGGCCTCTGAGCCCAAGCCAAGCCATGGCATCCCCTGTGATTTGCATGTATACGCCCAGATGGCCTGAAGTACCTGAAGAATCACAAAAGAAGTACAAATGCCTTGCCTCGCCTTAACTGATGACATTCCACCACAAAAGAAATGAAAATGGCCTGTCCTTACCTTAAGCATCTTGTGAAATTTCACATTATCTTGTGAAATTCCTTTTCCTGGCTCATCCTGACTCAAAAAGCTCCCCCACTTAGCATCATGTGACCCCCACTCCTGCCCGCCAGAGAACAACCCCCCTTTGACTGGAAGTTTCCTTTACCTACCCAAATCCTGTAAAACGGCCCCACCCCTATTTCCCTTCGCTGACTCCCTTTTCGGACTCAGCCCGCCTGCACCCAGGTGATTAAAAAGCTTTATTGCTCACACAAAGCCTGTTTGGTGGTCTCTTCACATGGACACCCATGACAGAGACTATAAGTTTGTCTCCATCTCCCAAACTGTGTAGCTGTGGAAAAATTATTTAATATTTACAATACATATAAAATAAGCTGGAGAATAGAAGAAAAATAGAGTACTTTTAAACTTCTTTTATGAGTCCAGTATAATTTTAATACCATTTAATTAGCCAAAACCTGAAAAGGACATTAAGAAAAACAAACAAGCCCAAAAAAATGATCTCCAAAGTAAGGCCAATATTTTTCACAAATACAGATGGCAAATGTAAATTGAATTTATTCAATATGTGGAAACATTTATATTTCATGACCAAAATGAGATTTATTTCAGGAAATGCCTAGATTTGTTTAACATTAGAAAGATGCCAGCTTCAAAGAAACAAAGAATAGAAAACATATAATCTTTTCAATAACTAGGAAAACAAATTTTGATAAAACACAACATTATTCATAATTTTTAAAAAATTACCAAACCTAAAAAAAAATTTAAGAAATCTGCTTACAAGCCTGAAATAGCGTAATTTCCCCTTCCACTTTCATGAAGTGAATCTAGCAAAATGCCTACAACAAATGTTATACTGGTAAAATATTGAAGTTTTCCCACTAAGATTCAGGAAAAATTGTAAGGTTTTCTACCTATCGACTTTAGCATTAAACACTTGTACTGAAAATCCCAGCAGTGGATTTCCTAACTGACTTGAAAGGACCATCTCTCCCTAAAATAAAGCAAAAAATTAGCTGGCTGTTGTGGTGGGAGCCCTGTAATCCCAGCACTTGGGAGGTTGAGGGTAGGGCGGAATCACTTGAACGCCCTGGGGTTGGCAGTGGAGGGGGTCAAGATCAACGGCCATTGCACTGCACTCCCCCAGCCTGGTGAAAGAGTGATGAGCTCCTATCTCAAAGAAAAAAAAAAAAAAAAAAGAAAAGGTAAGCAACATATAAATAGAGAAGAAACCATTTTTATATGTGGGAAATTTCAGAAACAATCAACTATTAAAATACGGCTTTGGGGTTCCCCCATAAGACGAATGTTATATGGTCTGCTGAAATTGAAATAATTAAAACATAATCTAGTATTTTATATACTAACAAAAAAATTGAAAAATAAAATTGAAAACATACATCTTAATATTAGTAAAATGCATATAATACATCAATATTAATGTAACAAAATAGTGTATAACCTAAAGCTATTTTGCATAGCTTTTTTCTGTATAAGAAGAATATAATATACATTTCATATGTTTAAAGTATGAAAATACATGAGTTTGAAATATGTATAGCACAGTGAAATGCATCAATGAAAAATAAAAAAAATCAAATCAAATGATATCTGAGAATTCATTTGAAACACTTAGACAAAATATCATGCAAGAGACCAAATAAAAAAGAATTCCAGAACGTTGGTAGTTGTTGATATTCTTAATAAATATATGAAGATTCATAATATAATTTACTCTATTTCTTTGTGTCTTTGAACATCAATTTAAAAAAGTTGTTTTGTTTTGTTTTTGTTTTTGTAAGGGAGGAGAGACAGAGGAAGGAAGTTGATATTGATGGTTAAAAAGCAATAATGGATAAGGCATTCAAAACCCAGAGTGTGTATTATAAGTAAGATTTTAAGAACAAATGCCGAGATAGAAATGGACAGTTTTCAATGTCAATATTTCTTCAATGAGTTAATTCAACCCTAATCTTATTCATACATTTTGAGAAAATCATCTTTTTAAATTCACCGTCAAACTTCACCTCACATTCAAATTTCCTTCTCTGACATATCCAGATTCTGAAACATCAGGCATGATTGTAATCTAAAGGTCCTCAAATGACCTGACTAGTCAGTAATATTCTGATTGCTATAGGCTTGCATTTCTCAGCTTGGCTTTTTTTCTGCATTATGTGTGTCTTTTTTATCATGCTGGCTATGTCCTGAATATCATAAATGAAAAACTGCCAAGATGAAGTGAAAGATACATTTCCTCTCTATTTTCTAGTTGCATTTCCACCTCTTTGTGTATTTTCTTACACACATTTTTGTGTGTAAGAAATACAAACCTTTGCAACTTTTCCAGCTGAAGCAAAGATTTTTTCTCTTTAAAAATCTAAGCATATTTCTTCCAATATACATTTCTACATGCTTGCTCTCCACTTGTCAGTGAAATGTAAAGTGACTATTATAGCAATTATCCAAAAAATGTTTCAATATTTAAAATAGCATTTAATAGACTTTTTAAAAAAGTCTACAGTTCTGCTATAAAATATTAAATTATAAATTATTAAAATGACAGAGGCTACTTAAATTGTTATAGCATTTGATAACCACTTAATGTATGTTTGCTAATGAAAGAATAAATGTATTAAAAATAATCTGGTCAAATGTTCAAATATAGGAGGGGCAGAGCAATATGGTCATATAGAAGTCTTCATTGATTGTCTCCCCAACAGGAACACTAACTTTAACAACTCTACTCAAAGAAGCACCTTCATAAGAACCAAAAATCCGGTGAACACTCGCCATAATTGGTTTTAAATTTATATTGCTCAAAGAAGCACTGTAAAAGATGGAAAAGACAGTCTTGAATCACAGGCGCCACCCCTTCCCCAACTGTCAAGATGGGGCCATGTGGTGTGGAGACAGAATGTGCTCTTTGAGAGAGGGAGAGTGCAGCAATTGTGATACTTTGTGTTGAACTCAGTGCTGCCCTGTTACAGTTGAAAGCAAAACCCCACTGAACTCAGCCAATGCCCACCCACGAAGAGAGCATTTAGACAAGCTCTAGCCAAGGGGAACACCTCAACTCGGTGATTGAAACTTGAGTTCTGGCAAGCCTCACCACCACAAGCTAAAGTGCTTGGGAGCCCTCAATAACTCTTTTGTCTAGGCCACAAAGACTTTTAGATGAGTTCTAGTGCTGAACTGGGCTCAGAGACAGTGGATTTGGGGGCCATGCCACCTATTAAGACATCAGCTGGGGTGGTTGAGAGAGTGCTTGTATTGCTCCTTTTCCAACCCCAGCTGCACAGGCAAATTTCTAAGACTTTTAGTCCAGTCCCTGGTTCCTGGATGACATCTTTGGACTTTCCCAGGGCCTGGGGAACTTGCCATCTTGAAGGGAAGTATGCAAGCCTGGCTGAATTGATCACCTGCTTATTGTAGAGCCTGAGGGGCTTGGGCAAACATAGATTGTAGCCAGGTAGTGGTTACAGCAGGCCTTGGGTGAAACCTAATGCTGGTCTGACCCAGTGCAGCACCAGTAGTAGTGGTCACAGAGGTATCTGTGTCACCCCATCCACAGCTCCAGGTGGCTCAGCAGAGAGGGAGAGATTACATTTGTTTGGGAGAAAGTAAGAGAGGAAGACAAGAGTCTCTGCCTGGTAATCCAGAGAATTCTTCCAGATGTTATCTATGACCACCAAGGAAGTACCTTTGTAAATCTGCAAGAACCACAGTGTTAGTGAGCTTGGGGTTCCCCCTAATGCAAATAGCTTACATCACAACACCCAGGTCTCTTTGAACATCCAGAAAGCATTCCCAAGAAGGATGGGTACAAACAAACCCTGACTCTGATGACTAAAATAAATACCTGATTCTTCAGTGACCAGACACACAGAGACACTTGCAGGTATCATGAGAGTGAGGAAAATATAACCTCAACAAATAAACTAAATAAGGAACCAGGGACCAATTCTGATGAAACAGAGGTATGTAACCTTTCAGAGTTTAAAATACTTGTTTTGGGGAAATGCAAAGAAATTCAAGATAACACAGAGAAGGAATTCAGAATTCTATCAGATAAACTTAACAAAAGATTTAAATAATTAAAAATTATTCAGCAGAAATTCTGGTTCTGAAAAATGCAAATGACATGCTGAACAATGCATTAGAGCCTCTTAAGAAAATTGATCAAGCGTAGGAAAGAAAGTGAGTTTGAAAACAGGCTATTTGAAAATGCACAGAGGAGAAAAAAACAAAACAAGAAAAAAGAATAGAGCATGCCTACAAGATTTGAAAAATAGCCTCAGAAGTGAAAACCTAAGATGTATTGGCCTTAAAGAGAAGATAGAGATATAGGAGTAGAAAGTTCACTCTGAGGGATAAGGACAAACATAGAGAACAATATATTCCCAAATCTAGAGAACGATATCAATATCCAAGTACAAGAAAGTTAGAGAACACCAAGCAGATTTAACCCAAAGAAGACTATCTCAAGGCATTTAATAATCAAACTCCCAAAGGTCAAGAACAAAGAAAGGATCCTAAAAGCAGCAAGAGAAAAGAAACAAAAAAACATACAATGGCGCTCCAGTATGTTCAGCAGCCAACTTTTCAGTGGAAACCTTATAGGTCAGGAGAGAGAGGCATGACATATTGAAAGTGCTAAAGGAAAAACAAAAGCAAAAAAAACTTTTACCCTAGGATAGCACATTCAGCAAAAATATCCTTCAAACATAAAGGAGAAAGAAATACTTTCCCAGAGAAATAAAAGCTGAGGGATTTCACCAACACCAGAATTGCCCTACAAGAAATGCTAAAGGAGGTAGTTCAATCAGAAAGAAAAGGATGTTAATGAGCAATAAGAAATCATCTGAAGGTATAATATTCACTAGTAATTAGTAAGTAATAGAATAGCACTGTAACTGTGGTGAGCAAACTTCTCATCTTAAGTAAAAAGACTAAATGATGAACCAATCAAAATTAACAATTATAACAACTTTACAAGACACAGACAGTATAATAACATACAAATAGAGAAAACAAAAAGTTAAAAAGTTGGGAGACAAAGTTAAGGTATAGAGTTTTTATTTGCTTTGTTTTGCTTCTTTGTTTATGGACATAGTGTTAAATTATTATCAGCATAAAATAATGGGTTATGAGATAGGATTTGCAAGCCTCCATAGTAACCTGAAATTGAAAAATGTACAATGGATGCAGAAAATATAAAAAGCAAGAAATTAAATTATACCCCCCAAAAAATCATGTTAATTAAACAGAAAGTAGGAAGGAAGGAAAGAAGAAAGAGAAGACCAAAAACAACGAGAAAACAAATAATAAAAGGGCAGTCAAGTCCTTATTTATCAATAATAACATTGAATATAAAATGAACTAAGCTCTCAATCAAAACACATAGAGTGGCTAAATGGATTGAAAAGCCAGATTCAATGATCTTTTGCTTACAAGAAACACACTACCTATTAAGACACATATAGACTAAAAACATAGGAATATAAAAAGATATCTCATGACAACTGAAACAAAAAAAGAGCAGGAGTAGCTATATTTATATTGAACAAAAGAGATTTCAAGACAAAAATGAAAGTCAGAGACAAAGAAAGTCACTATACAATGATAAAGAGGTGAATTCAGTAAGGGGATGTACAAATTTTAAATATGTATGCACCCAACACTGTAGCATCCAGAAATGTAAAGCAACTATTGTTAGAGCTAAAGGGAGTGATAGACTCTAGTACAGTAATAGCTGGAGACCTCAACACCCTACTTGCAGCACTGGACGTATCTTCCAGACAGAAAATCAACAAAGAAATATTGAACTTCGTCTGCACTATAGACCAAATGAACCTAACAAATGTGTACCTAACACTTCTTCCAGTGGCTACATAACAAATATTCTTTTCTTCAGCACTTGAATCCTTCTCAAGAATACCATATGTTAGGTCACAAAACAAGTCTTAAAACATTCAAAATTTGAAATAATAACAAGCATCTTTTTTACCACAATGAAGTAAAACTAGAAATCAATGACAAGGGGAATTTTGGAAACTATACAAACACATAAAGATTAAACAAAATGTTCCTGAATGACCAGTGGGTCAATGGAGAGATTAAGAAGAAAACTGAAAAATATATCGAAACAAATGATAATGGAAACACAACATACCAAAACCTATGGGATAAAGTCAAAGCAGTATTAAGAGGGAAGTTTATAGCTATTACATATATATATATACACACACACATATATATATTATACACACACATACATTCATATAGCTCTCTCTCTTTCTATATATATATCTATATATACTTCAAATAAACAACCTAATGATGCTATCTTAAAGAACTAGAAAAGCAAGAGCAAACCAATCCCAAAATCAGTAGAAGAAAAGAAATAAAAATCGGAGCAGAAATAAACTAAATTGAAATGAGGAAAGCAATACAAAAAATCAGTGAATTACAGTTTTTTTATTTTTATTTTTATTGTTTTATAAACCTAATTGAAAAGCCATTAACCATACTAAGGAAAAAAAGAGAAAAGATTCAAATGAATAAAATCAGAGATGAAAAAGGGACATTATAACTGATATCACAGAATTTCAAGGTATTATTAGTGGCTACTATAAGCAACTATATGTCAATAAATTGGAAAATCTAGAAGAAATATGCAAATTCCTAGACAAATACCAAAGTTGATCCATGAAGAAAAAAAAAAAAAAAAAAAAAA
>NW_016805834.1:1071439-1079095 GCF_001698545.2 Rhinopithecus bieti
AAAAAAAAAAAAAAAAAAAAAAAAAAAAAAACCAAAACTGAAGAGAGTAACAACAAGTAACAAGATGTAAGAGTAATAAAAATGTATTTCAGCAAATAAAAGCCCAGGACCTGAAGACTTCACTGCTAAATTTTACCAACATTTAAAGGATAACTAGTACCAATCCTACTCAAACTAGTCCAAAAAATAGAGGGGGAGGAACTATTTCCAAACTCAATTTACCTGGCCAGTATTGCCCTGATACCAAAACCAAAACACATTTGAAAAACTACAGGCCAATATCTCTGATAAATACTGATGCAAAAATCCGCAACAAAATACTAGCAAATCAAATCTAAATTTATAATAGCCACAAATACAATAAAATATCAAGGAATAATAATAAAGAAGTGAAAACTCTTTACAATGAAAACCATAAAACATTGATGCAGGAAATTAAAGAGGATACAAAATGGAAAGATATTCCATGATCATGGGCTAGAAGACTCAATACTGTTAAAATAACCATTCTTCTCAAAGGAATGTACAGATTTATTTCAATCTCTATCAAAATATCAATGATATTCTTCAGATAAATAGAGAAAAGAATCTTAAAATGTATATGTAACCCAAAAAGACACAGAGTAGCCAAAGCTATCCTATGCAAAAAGAACACAACTGGAAGAATCAAATTACCTGATTCCAAATTGTACTACAGAGTTATAGTAACCAAAACAGCATGACATTAGCATAAAATAAGACACATAGATCCATTGAAAAGAATAGAGAACGCAGAATTAAGTTGATACATCTACAATGAACTGATTTTTGACAAAAAAAAAAAAGTGCCCAGAACATACATTGAGGAAAGGACAGTCACTTCCATATACAGTGCTGGAAAAACCAGATATCTATATGCAGAAGAATGAAAGTAGACCACTATCTCTTGTCATATCCAAAATTCAAATAAAAATCAAGTCTCAAATCTAAGACGTTAAACTATGAAACTATTACAAGAAAACAATGGAGGCACTCTTCAGGATATTGGGGGGAGCAAAGATTTCTTGAGTAATAACCCACAAACACAAGCAGGCAAAGCAAAAATAGACAAATGGGATCACATCAAATTACAAAACTTCTTTGCAGCAAAGGAAACGATCAATGAAATGAAGAGACAACACACAGAATGGGAGAAAATATCTACCCAGTACAAGTCTGACAAGGGATTAATAATCAGAATATATAAGGAACTCAAACAACTCTATGGGAGACAATTTAATAATATTTATAAACATGATGGGTAAAATAGCTGATCTTTTTTCCAAAAGAAGACATAGAAATGGCAAACAAGTATATGAAAAGTGCTCAACATCATTGATTATCAGAGAAACGCAAATCAAAGCTTCAACGAGATATCATCTCACCCCTGTTAAAAGGGCTTTTATCCAAAAGACAGGCAATACAGGCAATAACAAATGCTGGTGAAGATGTGGAGAGAAGAGAACTCTTATACACTGTTGGTAGAAATGTAAATTAGTGCAGTCACTATGGAGAACAGTTTGAAAGTACCTCAAAAAACTAAAAATAAGGCTACCACATGATTCAGCAATCTCACTTTCAGGTACATACCCCAAAGAGAGGAAAGCAGTGTACTGAAGAGATATCTGCACTCCCATGTTGGTTGCAGCACTATTCACATTAGGCCAAGATTTGGAAGCAACCTAACTATTCATTAGCAGATGAATGGATAAAGAAAATGTGGCACATGTGCATAATGAACTTCTATTCAGTCATAACAAGCAATGAGATCTTGCATTTGCAACAACATGGATGCAACTGTAGGTCATTATGTTAAGTGAAATAAGCCAGGTACAGAAAGACAAACTTCACTTGCTAGCACAACAGTCTGACTGTGGTAGAAAATAATTTAATTATACATTTAAAATTAACTAAAAGAGTGTAACTGGGTTGTTTGTAACACAATGGATACTTGAGGTGTTAATACCTCATTTACTGTGATGTGATTATTATGTATTGCATGCCTTTATCAAAATATTTCAGATAATCTGATCATCAGATATTTTCATAAAGGCATGCTATATATAGATATATATACACACACATATACACATATATAAACACATATATAGAATATATGTCAGAGGTAAAATAAAAGTGAATGTGCACAGATGATCACTAGAAGAGAGGAATTAAAATGTTAAAATGTATCATTGAGAAATGATACTCAAGTTGATGGATATCGTAAATGCTGTGACTTCATCATTACACATTCTATGCATGTAACAAAATACCACATGTACTCCATAAATGTGTATGAATATTATAAATTAATAAGTAAAAAGAAAATATGATTAGGTCCTATTGTCTACATGGGTGACTTTTCGTTTTCTAGCAGGCACCTTAGTAAAAAAAAAACATGATCAATTATGTGAATGATCAGTTACAAAAAGCCCCAAAGATCAAAGTAATGCAGTTGGCTATAAGAATTAAAATGCTGAGCAGTGAAAAGCAGTTACTTTTGATGATATGTATACATATATTTACATATATTTTTAAATTATGTACAAATATGTCTATATAAATTTAAGACATACATGTATTTATCTATATATTTATATTTACATTTAACTTTCAACAAAATAGCTATGTCTATGAGAAGATTTATTTTCTGCAAATAGAATAACTAGAAAAAAATGCTTCCAATATAGAAAATTATTAAAAATCAAAAACAAAGAATAAGGCAGTGAAGAATTGACTCAGATCAAGTAGAAAACTGAAATGTAAGACTTGAACCTGGATTTTGTTTTTTCTAAAAGCAGCTGCTAAACTCAGAAGAAGCTGAGCAGCTGAGAAACTTCTTTGACAGCCACTAGGAAATAGTGGTGCAAAAACGGACTGCAGAAGAAATGGCTGCTTTCCTAAATCCCAAGGATTTGATTTCAATCCTGAAAGTTTATGTCAGAGGGATACAATGAATGATACCAACTCTCACAAAGATTGAAGACTGACTTTGAAACAACTTAGTTCATAGAAGTGGGTTGTGTTTATATAGATTGCCTGAGCAGACACATGGTGGAAGCAAATGTAACTCTTCTCTATAAAAAGATGCCTAACCTGAGGAAAATGAATCTGAATATTATGAATTGAAGTGTGTCCCTCCAAGATCCATATGTTCAAGTTCCAGACGCTAGTGCTTCTGAATGCGATCTTACTTGAAACTAGGGTCATTTGAGATATAACCTGTTAAGATGAGATCATACTGGAAGACAGTGGGCCCCTAATCCAATATGTCTGATGTCCTCATCTAAAAGGGGAAATTTTGACATAAACACAAGGGTAAGACATTGTGAGAAGACAGGCATCTACAAGGAACCCCTGAGGCTGTCAGAATCTAGTAGAAAGGCCTAGAACAGATCTTCTCCTAGTTCCTATAGAGGAAATGTGACCCTGCCAACACCTTGATTTTAGACTTTTGGCCCCAGAAGTGGGATAATATATCTTTGCTGTATTAAACCATGTTGTTTGTGATATTTTATTTTAACACCCCTACCTAGGAAACCAATACAGATGAGCAAACATGAAATATTTGTTCTCACTAAAATCTCTAACTTGAATTGACAGTTGATTTTCTTTTTTTTTTTTTTTTTTTTTTTTCCCCAGATGTTTTCGCTCTGTTCCCAGACCTGAAAGTGCAGTGGCGATCTCGGCTCACTGGCAAGCTACCGGCCTCGGGGTCACGCCATTCTCCCTGCCTCAGTACCTCCCTAGTAGCTGGGACTACAGGCGCCCGACACCTCGCCCAGCTAGTTTTTTTTTTTTTTTGTATTTTTTAGTAGAGACGTGGTTTCACCGTGTTAGCCAGGATGATCTCGATCTCCTGACCTCGTGATCCTCCCGTCTCGGCCTCCCAAAGTGCTGGGATTACAGGCTTGAGCCACCGCACCCGGCGAATTCACAGTTTTCTTCCCTGAAGAATATAGGTAGCAAACAACTATATTATTTGCAGTACATGAGACTTTGTCACCGATGAAAAATGTACATGTATCCATATTATTATTTTATTTTATTTAAGTTCTGGGGTACATGTACAGAATGTGCCGGTTTATTACATAGGTAAAAGTGTGCCATGGTGGTTTGCTGCACCTATCAACCCATCACCTAGGTATTAAGTCCAGTGTGTACTAAATATTTTTCCTGATGCTCTTCCTCCCCCTGCCATCCCCTGACAGGCCCCAGTGTGTATCATTCCCCTCCCTGTGTCCATAATAGTGTTGGAGGTATCTATAGGTAATACTTACGCACATCATGAGTTTATTTAGAGTAGTTATTAGAATGACAGTTATTTTTATATTAAATAAGCATATTAATAAAAATATGTATTAATATAATATAATTTTGTTATTATGTTGATATGGTTTGGCTCTGTGTCCCCACCCAAATCTCATCTTGAACTGTATTCCCATATTCCCACGTGTTGTGGGAGGGACCAGGTGGAAAGTAATTGAATTATGGGGCGGGTCTTTCCCAGGCTGTTCTTGTGATAGTGAATAAGTCTCATGAGATCTGATGGTTTTATAAGGGGGAAGTTCCCTGCACAAGCTCTCTCTTTGCTTTCTGCCATCTATCTAAGATGTGATTTGCTCCTCCTTGCCTTCCTCCATGATTGTGAGGCCTCCCCAGCAACATGGAACTGTAAGTCCATTAAAGTTATTTTTCTTCCCAGTCTTGGCTATGACTTTATCAGCAGAATGAAAACAAACTAATACATATGTTAACTATTTCAGTATAATTTGTTCCCTCTATAAATCTATGTAACTTATAATACATATTTTAAAAAATTAATCTGATAAGAAATTTATGGGTTTATAAGATTGTCAATAGTTCTTTGTTATAAAAATTATTAAGAACTTTACTCTGAAAGAAATATTGTAGTGTAAATTATTTCTACAACTATTCCCTTTCAATACTTGACATTGAATTACAAACAGACACATAAAAAACAAAACAATAGACATACGAACAAAATATGAAAAAGTAAGGCAGATTCAGTGTGTATTTAGCTAATAGGTCCATCACATGTTGCTTTGAGAACATATATACAATATTGACCAAAAAAATTTGAGAATTTTAGAACCTAAAACCATGAAAATGAAAATGTAATTACTGCAAATTATATCTCAGTGAAATGTTTTAATATAAGGTTAGGCAAACTTGAAATAATAACTTAACCTTCAGAAAATAATATAGGGAAAAAAATAAGGAGAGACAAAAAAAAATACATGAGAGTTTACAGGATGTAAGAAAAGCATACCTAGACACATCTGGGTTAAACTTCTGATTAAAAGAAGACAACAGGATATCTTAAAAGCAGAAAGAGTGAAGGTAAGTTATCCTCAAACGAACAAACTGACTTCTCAACAGTATCAATGGAAGTCTAAAAATCAAGGATTATTACAAACAGATAAAAGAAATTAATAGCTAATTAGGAATCTTATACACAGCAAAAAAAAAAAGTTAACAATTACTACTATTCAACATGAAATAACAGGGTTTTGCCCTCTTACCTGAAACTACTAAGAAATTGGATAAAATACAGCAAACAACAATCTTTAAGATGTGAATATCAGACATCAAAGACGGTGATCTCTAAGAGACAGAAAACAAAGTGAGGCCTACAATAGTTACAGCTCATTATCTGGAGGTGATTTTCAGACTGAAGTGCAGGAAGTGGAAGTCAGGCAGAACTTGGAGTTTGGGGAGGCCAAAGACGCTGTGTAGGGTGTAACTCAAGTCTTTAATGGAGTACTGAGCAGGTATGCATGTGAGGAAATTCCCTGAAGCCAGGGAAAGAACCACCAAAAGAATATGAGCATAGATGGGGTTCTCAGTGATAGAGATAGTTCCTATTCCCACCAACCAGAATGGAAATCCTCATCTTCACAGTTGTAGGTAGAGTGCTCAGAAACGTTTTGCCTCAGTGTTCAGTGATATCTGCTTACAAAGCAAGCCTTACAAAAAGTAAAACTGAAGAAATATGCCTAAAGAAATAGAACTCTTAATAAGTAAGTAAACTCTTTTCCAGAACAAATCTAAAAAATATTAACAAGAATCTAAAAGAAACCAGTACCAAATTAGGTCAAACCCCAATATGTATCATCATTTCAGAATTTGTAATGCACACAAAGAAGTGAGAAAATTTGATTCATTAATTAATCAAAACCACATAAAATCATACAGGTCATAGAATTGGTAGAAAGGGCCCTGAAATAATTGTGATAACTATATTCCACATGTTCAAGAATCTAAAGCAGGGATAAGTAAATTTTTTCTGGAAAGAACCACATATAAAATAAGAGGGTTAACAAATTTCACAACTGTTAAACTATTTAACTTTGCTGTTGTAGCACAGATTAGAGAAACAGATAGATAAATAGATAAAAAATAAATATGTCTTTTTCTTTAAAAAGAGGCAATGGGCTGTGTCTAGTCTATGGACTATAGTTGGCTAAGCTCTGATCTAGAAGAAATATGGAACATATTAAGATTAATAGAAGGTATTTTGGACCTGGAGCAAAATGGTCGAATAGGAACAGCTCCAGTATCTAGCTCCCAGCACGAGTGACACAGAAGATGGGTGATTTCTGCATTTTCAATTGAGATACCGGGTTCATCTCGCTGGGGAGTGCCAGACAATCAGTGCTGGTCAGCTGGTGCAGCCCGACCAGTGAGAGCTGAAGCAGGACAAGGCATCGCCTCACCTGGGAAGCACAAGGGGAAGGGGAATCCCTTTTCCTAGCCAGGAGAACTGGAAACACACAACACCTGGAAAATTGGGTAACTCCCACCCTAATACTGCGCTTTACCAAGGGTCTTAGCAAATGGCATACCAGGAGATTATATCTCACACCTGAACAAGGGGTTCCCAAGCCCATGAAGCCTCCCTCATTGCTAGCACAGCAGTCTGCAATCTAACTGCAAGGCAGCAGCAAGGCTGGGGGAGGGACATCCACCATTGCTGAGGCTTAAGTAGGTAAACAAAGCCGCTAGGAAGCTCGAACTGGGTGAAGCCCACAGCAGCTCAAGGAGGCCTGCCTGTCTCTGTAGACTCCACCTCTGGGGACAGGGCATAGCTAAATAAAAAGCAGCAGAAACCTCTTCAGATGCAAATGACCCTGTCTGACAGCTTTGAAGAGAGCACTGGATCTCCCAACACAGAGGTTGAGATCTGAGAACAGACAGTCTGTCTGCTCAAGTGGGTTCCTGACCCCTGAGTAGCCTAACTGGGAGACATCCCCCACTAGGTACAGACCAACATCCCACACCTCACATGGTGGGGTACACCCCTAAGACAAAGCTTTCAGAGCAAGAATCAGACAGGATCACTCGCGGTTCAGCAATATTCTATCTTCTGCAGCCTCTGCTGCTGATACCCAGGCAAACAGGGTCTGGAGTGGACCTCAAGCAATCTCCAACAGACCTATAGCTGAGGGTCCTGACTGTTAGAAGGAAAACTAACAAACAAGAAGGACACACACACCAAAACCCCATCAGTACATCACCATCATCAAAGACCAAAGGCAGACAAAACCACAAAGATGGGGAAAAAGCAGGGCAGAAAAGCTGGAAATTCAAAAAATAAGAGCGCATCTCCCCCTC
>NW_016805834.1:1081386-1089435 GCF_001698545.2 Rhinopithecus bieti
AAGAAAATGTGGCACATATACACCATGGAATACTATGCAGCCATAAAAAGGGATGAGTTTGTGTCCTTTGTAGGGACATGGATGCAGCTGGAAACCATCATTCTCAGCAAACTATTGCAAGAACAGAAAACCAAACACTGCATGTTCTCACTCATAGGTGGGAATTGAACAATGAAATCACTTGGACTTGGGAAGGGGAACATCACACACCGGGGCCCATTATGGGGAGGGGGGAGGGGGGGAGACATGGCTGGGAGTTATACCTGATGTAAATGACGAGTTGATGGATGTTGACGAGTTGATGGGTGCAGCACACCAACATGGCACAAGTACACATATGTAACAAACCTGCACATTGTGCACATGTACCCTAGAACTTAAAGTATAATAATAATAAAAACAAAAAAGCAAAAAAACAAAAAACAAAACAAAAAAAGAAGGTATTTTAAAAAAATCAAGAGATAGAAATTACAATGCCTAAAATATAAATCACATGGTATAAAATTAACAAAACTTAAGCTTGAAAATAAATACAGAAAACTATATGATTTGAAGCAATTTAATATATATGTAGTTGGAGTCCCCAACTTTTTAGGGGGACAGAAAAAAATGATTTGTAGTACTAATTATGACAAATTTTCCAAATTTGATTAAAACTATAAACACATAAACTTAATAAGTTCAAAGAACTCCAAACAAAAGAAACGTAAAATAAAACTATACAAAAGTTAAAACTTTAAAGGTTTTGGAACAAAAGTCAGGTTAATGTATTTGTGAATAAAGATTAGGCAAAGATGTGTAGATTGAAAGAAAATAAAGTACTTAACATAAAAGTGATTAACAACTTGGACAACATCATAAAAATTATAATTTTCTCTTCATCCAAAGACACTGTTAAGAAAGTCAAGCCATAGATTGGGAAAGAATGTTCATAATGCATTCAAAAAAATTATATTCAAAGTATTAAAAAATCCCTACAAAGACATAAAACAAATATCAGTTAAAATGGAAAGAAAGACTTGAACGTGCTCCTTTGTTTGGTTTTGTTTTAAGAGAAGATCTTGCTCTGTTGACCAGGCTGAATTACAGCAGTGAGCTCAAAGTTCATTGCAGCTTTGAACTCGTGGGCTCAAGCAATCCTCCTGCCTCAGCCTCCCAAGTAACTACTAGGACTACATGCATGAGCCACCATGTCTCGCTGATTTTTTAAAACTTTTGGAGAGACGAAGTCTTGTTATGCTGCTCAGGTTGATCTGGAACTCCTGGCCTCAAGCTCTGTCCACCTTGCCTTCCCAAAGTTCTGGGATTACAGGAGTGAGCCACGGCACTTGGCCTAACATGCAATTTTTATGAGGACATGTGAATGTGTAAGAATATATGAGATGATGTTCAATATTATTAGCCATCAGAAAAATGCAAATTAAAAGCAAAGTGAAATACAACTAAACCCCTAAGTTGGCTAAAATTGAAAAGTTTAATAGCTTTAAATATTAGAGAAAATACAAAGTAAATATATCTTTCATACCTCATAGCTGGTAGTATATAATGCTACTATCCTTGATAAATAGATTGGTTTTTTAAAATAAAGGTGGACATACAACTATCTTACAATAAAACAATTTGCTAAAATTGCTAACACACTGCCCCAAATTAAAATAGATTCTGCAATAGCCTTACATAGTAATGTCCACTCAAACTTAATTCATAATGCAGCAAACAGAAAAATAACCCTAAAGAAGAATGGATAAACACATTTTGGAACATTCATACAGTGGAATGCTATTCAGCAATAAAAGAGAAATAAAAATTAATATGTACAACATATGCGACTATAAGTGTAATGATGGTGAGTGAAAGAAAACAGATAAAAAGAGTACATAGGTTGTTATCCTATTTCTATAAAGATCAAGAAAAAACAATCCATGGAACAAAACGAACAGTGCTTGCTTTTGGTGGACTGGAGAGTGATGTTATGAAACAGTCACAAATAAAACAAGGACAGTGTTATTTCACTGAGTCGACATGGGGACCATTCTATGATGCATGTAGTAAAGTGTTTATATATAGATGTAGGCAAGAAGTTTCCAAAAGTGTCACTTGCTAGCCTAGCTACGGTGAGAACAGCATTCTTTCAGTGAACAGATATGGTGACCATTCTGCAATGCATGAAGTGAAATATTCAAAAGCACATGTATAAAATAGGTCTCTAAAATGCTAGTTGCTCACCAAGTTGAAAACAGTGTTATTTCAATAAATGGCTATGGTTACCTAAAAAAAAAAAGCAAAAATCACAAAGGCTTTCTACATCTTGGTTGCTGTTTTGGTCATACAGGTGTATATATTTGTCAAGACTCATCAGATTATACCATAAGAACTCTCCATTTTACTGAATATATATTTATGTCAATAAAATTAAATTAACACAAAATATCAAAATGACAGGCCAATCTCATTTCTAAATTTAGATTTTAAAAAACCCAAATAACTTTTGGTAAGTTGTGCTTATCTATATATAGAATGAATAATCACTATCAATTTGGCTTTATTCCAGGAATAAAATGCTCATTTAGTATTTGAAAATAAATAAACATAATTCACTATATTAAGAAATAAATGAGATGATCATTTTAATAAATTTAATAAATAAAATTGGGAAAAAAGTCTTTAGAAAATCTGGAATGTGAGAGATTTCTTAATCTGATACAGCATATAACTATGAGAAATCATAATTCATTTTAAAGTGCTGCAAATCGAGATCAGGACCAAGACAATAATATCTACTGTCACTATTTATATTTAACACTGCACAGCTATGTCCTAGCCACTGCAACAAAGCAAGAAAAAAAAAAATATATATATATATGTAAAACTGGGGTCCCCACCTTAAAGCATGGCACTTATCAGTGTCCTGTTAGAAAATGGGCCACACAGCAAGAGGTGAGTTGTGGGGCAAGCAAGGACTATCACCTGAGCTCTGCCTGCTGTCAGATCAGCAGTGGCATTAGATTTTCATAGGAGCTCAAACCCTCTTGTGTACTACCCATGTGAGGGATCTAGGTTGTAGCACTCCTGTGATAATCCAATGGCTTATGATCTATTACTGTCTCTCAGCACCCCAAATGGGACCGACTAGTTGCGGGAAACCAAGCTCAGGGTTCCCACTGATTCTACATTATGGTGAGTTGTATAAATATTTCATCATATATAACAATGTAATAATAATAGAAATAAAATGCACAATAAATGTAACGTGCATGAATCATCCTGAAACCATCCACCCCAACCCCAGTCTGTTTAAAAATTGTCTTCCATAAAACTGGTCCCCAGTGCCAAAAAGGTTGGGGACTGCTGCTATAAAGGAAGAAATAGACCTGTCGTCAGCCCCAAGTATAATATGGCTATGAACTTGGAAAACTGTAAGAGTTTTCAGAATAAACTACTAAGTTAATAAGATAAATCTGGCAAGGTTGCAAAATTAAGTTGCGTTTTTTCTTTTTTTTTTTTTTTTTTTTTTTTTTTTTTTTTTTTTTTTATGAGACGGAGAGTTCCTCCGCTCGTCGCCCGGGCTGGAGTGCCAGTGCATGATCCTCGGCCTCACTGCAAGCTCCGACCTCCCGGGTTTACCCAATTCTCCTGAGCCTCAGCCTCCCGAGTAGCTGGGACTACAGGCGCCCCGCCACCTCGGCCTGGTCTAGTTTTTTTGTATTTTTTTAGTAGAGACGGGGCTTCACCGTGTTCGCCAGGATGGTCCTCAATCTCTGACCTCGTGATCCGCCCGTCCTCGGCCTCCCAAAGTGCTGGGATTACAGGCTTGAGCCACCGCGCCCGGCCGAGTTGCATTTTTATATACCAGAAACATTCTCAAATTTTAATGATCAAATGTTATAACTAAAATCACTGGAATAAAGCTAACAAAACTATTATATGTACACACACACACACACACACACAGATATAATTGCACAATTTAGGATAAATCAAAGATAACAAAGGGAAAATGTCATGTTTCAATAAGATTCAAGGTTTAAAGATGTCGATGGTCCCAAATCAAAATTTTCAGTGAGTTTCTAATTAAAATTCAAAAGTTTTCTTTTTAAGTGTGAACATCAACAACCAGATTTAAAAATGTATATAAAATGCAAAAATCCAAATACATACAAACAACCTCGAATAAGAGCAACTTGATAGGAATTGCCCTAGCAGTTACCAAGACTGTGTTCGTTATCAACTTACTGTCTCTCAGCTTCAAATCTACCCACCATCTTTTCCTGATTTGTGACACTAGCTAAAGCCCGTAAATAGTTCTTTTTTGTCAGCTGACTTGATATTAGGCTTTGGTGATTTTCGGTGCTAAAGGGATACTTCCAAGGCCAGAGCAGGAGAAGGTGCTTTCCTGGCTTTTACTGGTGTTTATGTTTCTTATTTTGGTTGTTGCTATTATTGCTTTTGTTTTTACTGTCTTCTTTTTTCCTTACATGTCAGCACTCTACCATCTTTTTCACTACCATCTCCTCTGCTCCTTCGTTAGCCTAGAAGTTGTAGCTGCTTTCTGCATTTGCTATTTTTGGATCTTCTGGAACTCTTTTCATCTTTTTTATTTGTTAATGATATTTTACTTGTTAAGAAATCCTTATGATAAATTTACCCTGTTTCCTGAATGGATCCTATATAAAAATAAATCATAAATGTACAGTAACTGGCATGAGTCTTACTGGCTCAAATATAAGCAAACAAATCAAATGAATAGCATAGAAAATCTCTAAGTTGATACCTGCAACTAAAGAATACCTGTTTCAAGCAGAGGTGACATTTCTGAGCATTGGAAAATAGAAAATGTGGTCTTTTCAATAATTTGTCCTGGGGTTATTTAGAAATAAACATTCAATTTAATCCCCACCTAAAACTTCTCAAAAATCAACATCAAGAGAATTATTGATCAAAATATAAAAGCAAATCAATATATCTACCAGAAGATAATCTAGGGAAATATGCCCATGAGGTCAGGGGAATATTTCTTAAACAGGACACAAAAAGCACATTCTAAAATCAAATACAAAAAGGAGCCAATGATAAGTAACTGTAAACTACATTGATAATGTAACTAAACAATAAAAACACAATTAAAAAATCAACTTTGAACACTGTGCCCTGCTTTTACACGCTTGGATGATTTTTGTCAAACATAGATGTTAATATAAATTGTCTAATAATTTAATCAGAACACATAAAAATCAACAGTTTTATTATAGTTCTAATGTTACTGCTGAATCATAATTAAAAATTTTCTTCTGGAAGAACACATTCACTGATATACTCTGAGATAGTCAAGTAATATTTTAGTTAATGTATTCAACAAATAATAAGTGCAAACTAGATATTAAGATTATCACTAGTCAAGTAATAGGCAGAAATCATTGCAAAGCAGTGTATCAGTTATCCATTACCATGATAATGTATATCCCAATGCAAACTACAAAATCTTTGACACATTAACTCATTTGTCCCATGAGTTTGTGGATTAGCAGGGGTCAGCTGGACATGATTGGATGGCTCTACTTCAAGAAATGAGGGTGGGTGAGCTTTTCTCTGAAGTGAGGCTTTATGTGTGCCCATTCTTTTGTCCTGTACCTGAAGCAGCAGCTTCCCAGAAAGGTCTTCTTATGAAGATATCAGAATCACAGCAGACATAGCCTAATTGCATGCGCACTTTTGCTATCTGATAGCATTCCATTGGTCATAGCAAGTAACATGGTTAAACCTAAAGTGAAGAAGTAGTGAAACATCCTCCACTTATTTAGTGGAGGAACAGCAAAGTCACATGAGAACTGTGATGCTGAAGAATTGGAACCCTTCAGGCAATCTACTACAGGCTGTTAGACCACATAATATATGTAATAACGTAATTCTAACACAACCATAGTACGAGAAACAGGACTCCAGTGTCTGTAGGGGTAAACACATATTTAAATATATACAGTAATAAGAATTTATTAGCCCATGATTTGGGGTGCTGGATGTATTTTTTATCTTAGTAGTTAAAATAGAGTTTGAGTAAATTGCTTCTATCCTATTGTAATCCTTGGATAAATTGTACTGTGTTGTATTTTTCTGAGTTATGTTTATAGCTAACTGGTGTGTGGCACTGGTGACTCAAATTCAGCCACCTATTCCATCCAGCTTCTGTGATGAAGCAAAATATCTTTCTTAAACTGTCATATGATTTTACTTTAGCATTTAATTTTCTAATTATTTTCACAATTGTGCTAATTAGCGCTTTTTAAGTGCAATTTATTCTTCTCATCCTACCTATTTCTATTACCACTAAAAGCCAATACACATAAGAAATATTTACTAACATCATAAAATAATAAAAACAATCAAATTGCCATATGGCATTGAAAGGAATGCCAAACAACCCAGCAGTCTTTCTCTGGGGCTTTTGAAACAGAATAAATATCCAATAGATTTTGGGCTACTTTTTAAAAATTATATAATCCTGCCTGAAGGCTGGGGAATGAATTCAAGGAGGACCGTGGCTAAAGTGGTTTATAATAACAGAGTGATGGATGCGAACTGACAGCTTATATCTATTTTTTTCAGTTGTCATAAAAAAAAAAAGAAACTGGAAGTCAGTGTCTAGCATGGCTGCCAACTCAGTAAAATCAACAGGCAAAACATTAACAAAAACAGATGACAAATTCCCTGTGGAAATGGATTTGCTTGGCAGCTACCGTAGGTAATGTTGATGAAGAGACAAAGCAGGATAGAAGCTTGCAGGAAGTGATGCATGTGAGTGGCCTCCCTCACTTACTGTACTCTAGTGTGTTTCTCTTCAATCACATCTATAGCTTTTATCATAAATTATATTTTAAATCCATCATAAAATAATAGCAAGCTACTGTGATGTCGTTAAAACTTGTCTCAAAATAAAATACCTAGTTTTTTTGTTTATTTTTCCTTAGGAGGCAGCATGTTTGAATAATTCCTTTGCTTCTTCCTCTTTTCCCTAGACTATGTCAGTTTCATTTTTTACCACATTCTGTTAAATGTCATGTACTGGCAATAAATAACATGATCTATTTTGTTAAACTGAAAACAGGCTTTATCATTAGAAATGTAAGAGATAATTAAAATAGACAATTACTGCATGGACGAGTTAAATACTTCTGAACCCATTACTTTAAAAAATGTGAATTTTAAATTAATGCATTTAGTCTTAAGGGTTAGATATATTAATAGTCATTCGGTAACATAGAAACAGACTTACAGACATATTTCTGACAACGTTTCATCAGCATAACAAAAACATTAAAATTTAAGTGGATTTGAATTTAAGCAACTATGCTTCAGTTGATTCTTTTATAAATGTTACTAGTAGAACTTACCCCAGATGATTGAGATCAGAAGTTGATAATAAATAAAAACTACTTCATGTGCTTAATATTTTAAAAATATAATTATTATTAGAATTCTCATTGTATATATTATTATATTATAATAAATATCATGTCCCTCTTTTAAATTCAAATTTTTATTATCATTCTTCAAAATTTGCAAGGCATTAATCAACAACTGAATAGGAGCAGCTTCTATAGAGCGCGTCTATGTCAGATAATGTGACTAGTGATTACGTTTTTTAAAGAAATATTGTCACATATGCCACCTCCCTGAAAAACTTTAGCCAAAGCTATGACACACACACACATACACACACAAAGACACAAATGGTTTTTCTCCTATATACTTCTAAAATTTATTTTGGTTTTGGTTTTATCTTGTGGATTAGCAGGGATCATTTATTTTGGCATTTCCCAATTCCCATTCTTTTGGCATTTCTTAATTCCCTAGCATTTGTAAGTAAACAAAAGAAACCACAGGGTTAGAATTTTGAGATATCAGTGACTGGGGAGATAGGGAAGTGATAAAATATTAAATGTATGGAAAATAAACACGACTACCATTAGAAAAAGGGAGGGGAGAGCATAGTTGTATTAGTCAAGGTTCTTTGGAGAAACAGAACCAAATGTGTGTGTGTGTATATATAATAAT
>NW_016805834.1:1089734-1151294 GCF_001698545.2 Rhinopithecus bieti
AAATATATATTATATATTATAATATTTATACACACACCAAAAGTGTATGTATATGCTTTTATACTTTTATATATATGTAAATATATATGTAAGTATACAGAGAGAGAGAGAGACAGAAAAAAAGAAGGAGATTTATTATGGGAATTAGCTCACTCAGTTGTGGAGGCCAAGAAGTCCCACAATATTCATTCTGCAAGCTGGAGACCCAGGGTAATTGGTGGCATAATTCAGTTTGAGTCCAAAGGCCTGAGAACTGAAGGGGCCACTGGTGTACATTAGTTCTCCCTTATCTGAGCAGATGTCTGAAACTGTTGATAGTACCAAACTCTATATACTATTTTTTCTCATACATATAGGCTTATGATAAAATCTAACTTATAAATTAGGCACAGTACTAGATTAACAACAATAACTAATAATAAATTAGAACAATTATATCAATATGCCAGTGTCACTACTCTTGGACTTTGAAGCCATTATTAAGTGAAATAAAGATTACTTCAACAGAAGCATGATAATACTGTGACAATTGAACTGATAAGTGAGGTAGCTATTTACTGACTAATCAGCAGGTAGCTTGTACAAAGTAGATATGCGGGGAAAGGGAAGGATTATCATCCCAGGATGATTCCAGTACAAAAGGATTATCATCCCTTTTTGTACTACAAAAAGGGCTATTGCAAGACTTTATCACACTACTCAGAAGGGCATGCAAGTTAAAATTTATTGATTGGCTAGGCGTGGTGGCTCACGCTTGTAATCCCAGCACTTTGGGAGGCTGAAATGGGCGGATCACTTGAGGTCAGGAGTTCGAGACCAGCCTGGCCAACATGGTGAAACCCCATCTCTACTAAAAATAGAAAACAAATTAGCTGAGTGTGGGTGGCTGAGGCAGGAGAATCACTTGAACCCAAGAGGCAGAGGTTGCTGTGAGCCGAGATCATGCCACTGCACTCCAGCCTGGGTGACATCTCAAAAGAAAAGAAAGAAAGAAAGAAAAGAAAGAAAGAAAGAAAGAAAGAAAGAAAGAGAGAGAGAGAGAGAGAGAGAGAGAGAGAGAAAGAAAGAAAGAAAGAAAGAAAGAAAGAAAGAAAGAAAGAAAGAAAGACAGACAGACAGACAGACAGAAAGAAAGAAAGAAAGAAAGAAAGAAAGAAAGAAAGAAAGAAAGAAAGAAAAGTATGAATTGGTTTATTACTGGATTTTCCATTTTCCATTGCATATTTTTTGGATCGCGGTTTGCCACAGGGAACTGAAACTGCAGACAGCGAAATCTTGGATAGACTATTGTAGATGTCGGATGTCCAAGAGCAGGAGAAGATGGATGTCCCACTTTAAGGAATGGAGGATTCACTCAACTTGTTTTGTCCTTGCTTTCAAAGGGTTGGATGGTGCCTGCCCACATTGGTAAGGGCGGGTGAGGGCTCTTCTTTATTCAGTGTACTGATTTAAATCCTAATTTCTTTTAGAAACACTCTCAGGGACACATCCAGAAACAGTGTTTCACCAGCTATCTGGGTATCCCTTAGCTTAGTCAATTCGACACATAAGTTAACAATTACAGTAGTTTGTTAGTAAGATTGTGTTCCATGCTCATTTGTGCCTGTATTACCTTCCTATTGCTGCTGTAACACGTTACCACGAACATGGTTGAAAACAATAAAAATTTCTTATCTTAATGTTCTGGAGTTCAGAAGCCTACAATGGATTCTTGAGATGGTGTTCTTTCTGGAAGCTGTAGGGGACAATCTATTTCTTTGCTTTTCCCAGCTTTTGGAGATCATGTGCATTTCTTGGCTCATGGATCCTTCCTCTGTCTTCAAAGTCAACACTATAGTATCTTCTCTCCACTATGGCATCTGCTTCTACCCTTACATATCGCTCTGATTCTGACCCCCTCCTGCCTCCCTATGGAAAGGACCCTTGTGATTACATTGGGCAACACAGACAATCCAGGGTAATTTTCCCGTCTCAGCATCCTTAATTTAACCACATTTCCAAAGTCTCTTTTTGCCCCAGAAAGGTAGCATGTTCACAAGTTCTGGCTTTGAGGATGTAGATTTTAGGGGGATTATTATTCATGTTATCATAGTATTTTATACCTTATGAGTTGCTATGGAAGGCAAAAAAAAATAGAAATAAAAATATTTAAATGGCTATTATCAAGCTCTCAGTGGAAATTGAAAACTAAATGTAGTATGAAGTTAAAGGTATGGCAAATGTGAGCAGGAGTAGAGATGTGTCCTTTATCAATGAAAATTCTGAACACAATCTGAAGATTAAGCTCTGAATAAAGCCTAGTTTATTTCAAAAAGGAAGGAGGGAAAGAAGAAAGGGAGGGAAGGAGGGAGGCAGGGAAGGAGGAAGGGAGGGGAGAAGGAGGGAAGGAAGCAGGGAGGAAGGGAAGGAAGTAAAAAAGGAAGAAATGAAAGAGGAAAGGAAGGAAGAGAGAGAGGGAGGAAGCAGGAGGAAGAAGTAGGATAATCAATATTAAAAATATTTGTATAAATAGTGGCACAACAATTGGGAAAATCTGTAGTATGTGGACAGCTTTTGAGAATTTGGGCAATTGTCAAGAACTTGTCAAGAACCTGGAATATTTAGTTTAGAAAATGTGAGCAATTGTGGAGAATTTGCTGTGATATACCCACTTGTATAATTTATCATTTTATTTTTTCTTGCATAAAATATAAAAATTATGACAACATAAAGACCTATTACCTTTCTCTCTTTTTTTTTCTTTTCCTTTTTTTTTTTTTTTTTTTTTTTTTGAGACAGAGTCTGGCTCTGTCACCCAGGTTGAAGTGCAATGGTGCAATCTCAGCTTACTGCAAGCTCTAACTCATGGGTTCAGACCATTCTCATGCCTCAGCCTCCCAAGTGGCTGGGACTACAGTCATCTGCCACCACACCTGGCTAATTTTTTGTATTTTTAGTAGAGACGGGGTTTCAAGGTGTTAACCAGGATGGTCTTGATCTCCTGACCTCATGATCCGCCCTCCTCAGCCTCCCAAAGACCTTTCTCTTATAGAAAGTTTGCCTCTCTCAAAATAAGCAAGGTGAAGATCTGGAGTAGATGAGTTAATCTTTTAATTCCCGCATTTCATTCCTTCACTCTAACTCAGTATGTCAAGGTAGAATGCCAAAATGGTGTACTAGTTTTGTATATATATATATACACACACACACACAATGTATATAATATATATAAAATATATGTGTGTGTATATACTATATATAATAATGTATATATACTAGTGTGTATATATAGAGAGCATTATATATATAACTAGTATATATACACATACACACACATACATACATATACACATATATACATACACATACATATATTCCTAGCCACAACTCTTCAAATGTCATGAGAAATATAGATAGCCAAAAAATGAAGTTTTATTAAGAGAAATTATTTGACATAGTGATTTTTATCACTAATCCAAAAAATATGTCCAGTGCAAATGTGGCAATACAATCTCATTGTCTGAACTTTGTGTCATTATTATTTTCTGATAGAATATTAGAAGAAATGACCTTGTTAAAAAGATAAATATTTTATTTTCCATGTAAGTAACTAAAACCATTATCAATCATACTTGCCAAACCCTTTTAGAACAAGTTAAATATATCTTAAAAACCTTAAAATATGTAAGAGCTAAACATTATACTCCTAAGTTAGTAGATTCTCAACATCTTTGAGGAATACATTTAGCTTTTTACTTGTGTTTATTCTTTTAAAATAGCTGCTGTATTTCAAGGTGTTCAGTAAATTCATGAATAAAATAAACATGTATTTTAATACATCATCATGTCCACACCCTGCAAGACAGAAAATACTGATGTGGTTCAGTAAACACTGGATATACTTAGGACTGTAAATTTCTAGTTGTATTTTCTTGCATCTAACTTGTCATTTAAAATAAAGTTCAGTTTCATGAATCAAGGAAGGCATCTTATAAGTCTTTCACTAGAAAATCCTGAAATGTTTCTGTATACAAACTTGGTATATTTAATGTTTTCTTCCAGAGCATACACTGTAATAATATACCAATAATTTATAAATAAAATAAAGAAATAAAATGACACTAAAACTTACTAATGACGCAAATGAAAATTTAACACCACATCAAGTGCTTCAGCATACTAATAGACACACTGTCAAAGACACTGCTTTCTTTTGATCAACACAAGCAAACTTCAAGAGATTCATGGAAGGGAATGTAGTAGTTTGTTTTATCTTTTCTTTTTCTTTCTTTTTTTCTTTTCTTTTTTCTTTTTTTTTTTTTTAAAGGTCTCACTCTGTTGCCCAGGCTGATGTGCAGTGGTGTGATCACCACTCACTACAGCCTTGACCTCCTGGGCTCAAGAAATCCTCCTACCTTCGCCTTCCAAGTATCTGAAACTATAGGCATGTGTCACCACGCTGGCTAATTTTTTAGTTATTTGTAGAGACGGAGTCTTGCTATGTTCCTCAGATTGGTCTTAAATTCCTGTGCTTAAGGGATGCTCCTGCCTTGATCTCCCAAAGTGCTGGAATTACAGGTGTGAGCCACTGTGCCTAGCCTGTAGCAATGTTTTAAATACTCAATGTGATTTATTTTATTTTATTATTTTTTGACACAGGTTCTCACTCTGTCACCTAGACTGGAGTGCAATGCCACGATTACAGCCCACTGCAACCTCTACTTCCCTAGCTCAAGGGATCGTCCCCACCTCAGCCCCCGAAGTAGCAGGGACTACATTTATGCCCACCGAGCCTTGCTAATTTTTTTTAATTTTAATTTGGTTTTTGTAAAAATGCGATCTGCCTATGTTGCCTAGGCTGATCACAAGCTCCTGGGCTCAAGCAATCTTTCCATCTCAACCTCCCAAAATGCTGGGATTACAGGCACGAGACACTGCCACTGTGCCAGGCCAATTATTATATTCTAGGCGTTTATTTAGAATATATTAACTGAAATATATATACTCTAGGCCTTGAATATATTAACTCAAAATACTCATAATGGACTATTATCCCCAGTTCGCATATGAAGAAAATAAAGTCAACAGAGGATAAGGAACTTGCTCAAAGTGATACAAGTAATAGTTGAACTCAGGTAATCTGCTTTCAGGACCCATACTACTAGCTGTCTTTCCATTTAGGCTGTCCATATATTGTACATGTGCATGAGTAAAAAACAGTGGGAAATTTTATTGTATATTTGTTATTATTCAATCTTAATAGTGATAACTTCAAGATAAAATTCAAGGATGTATGAATAAATAAATACTATGTAATGTCAGCACCACTTTTACTTTACCAACAGCATCTGAATAGAGAAGCTGTGAAGAATTTTGTAGTCAGACATTCAGCATACTGTTTTATGTATCACAAGTTTCTCTTTTGTATTTCTGCTTTGCTTACCTTGGATTCTGTCAGGTCAGTTGAGGCATTTAAACAATTTCAAGGTATAGTGAACCATAAACTGAATTTCCGTAAATATTCTAGATGGAGAAGAGGTAAAAATAAAGATGTCTACAAAACTGAATCTCTACAGATATCTGAGATGTATGTACTGAAATGATTTAACACACTTGGATTGCCTATGATGAAAAATCATTTTCTATGAAGAAAAGCATATCATTATGGGCTTATTCACACTCAGAATTGAGAAGGGTTATTTCAAGATATGACACATATACTTTACAAATCAACTTACATTTGGAAAAGCATATGGTATACTTATAACATTTATAGGTCACAGTAAGAAGGAGCCATCAATTATACAGGTTGAAGTTGCTTCTGTAGATATCCAGTGTACATTGTGATCTAATTAAATGTAATAGAAAAGCTGTTGTGTCATCATTAGAGTAGATGTGAAATACTTCTCACTTTCCCCAAAATCTCGAATTATTCACATGGCTCTACCATACCATCCTGTTGATGTTAGAAAGAATTCAAGTGTTTCCTAATGTCGTTAAAGTAAATGAAGATGTGATAAATGAAGGTACTTGTGACATGGATCATTGTTCTAATGATCAATATCCTTAAGCTCCTAGATGTTACAGCTCTTACAAAAGAAAATTAGTTAATACCGATTACAATTTATCAAGGTGTCATTGCTAGCCAGTGTTCTGTTAATGCATTAATGATAGCTTACAACAGGTTTGAATGTAAAAGTTCCAAATAGTCAGTTTGGCAATGAGATGCTGATTTAAATGTAAAGTAGTATGCAAATAACTAAGACACATGAAGTAGCAGTTTGAGAGAAAAGGTTTACATATTATGTACAAATATATATTATGTATGTAAATATATTATGTACAAACATATATATGTAAATGTGTAAGCATGAAAAGTGCATATATACTCTATATATTCCATACATGTTATCTCTATATATTCTATATACATATACATTATATATATATTTCCATTAGTTATTTTATTTCAATTTTCAATCAGATTTGGTCAGAGAAAGTCAAGTTCTGTAAATCTGAAAGTTTATTCAAAACTAAAGGTAAGTTAGGACTGGATATCTATTCAGATAACACCTAATGTTAAAAAATAAATTTTCTACAGAGTTTCTTAAAAGCTTTTAAGTCATTGCTTTATGAGACAAGGCATATAAATCTATACATTTTTGAAATATTATCATGAAGTCCATTTAAAAATTGTTCTAATAAACAAACTTGATATAGTTTGGATACTTGTCCTTACCCAAATCTTCTATTAAAATTTAATCCCTGTGTTGGAGGTGGGGCCTGGTAGGAGGTGAGTGAATCACGGGGCAGATTTCTCATCAATGATTTAGCACCAGCCCCTTGGTGCTGTCCTTGCCATAGCGAGTGAATTCTTGTGAAATATGGTTGTTTCAAGTGCACGCTACCTCCCCCCCCTCTCTCTTTCTTGCTCCTTTTACCACGTGATGTGCCTGCTACCCCTTTGTTTTCTGCCATGATTGGAAGCTTCCTGAGGCCTTCCCAGAAGCAGATGCTGCTGTGGTTCCTGTACAGCCTGCAGAGCTGTGAGCCAATTAAACCGCTTTTCTTAAAAATTACCCGGTCTCTTGTATTCTTTACAGTGCAAGAATGGTCTAACACAATTCGACGTAATATTTCTGCAAATGGATAAAGAACATTAAGTTCGATGATAGCTCAATGATATGGTTTGGCTCTGTGTCCCCACCCAAATTTCACCTCAAATTGTAATCCCTATAATCTCCACATGTCAAAGGGGGGACCAGATGGAGATAATTGAATCATGGGGACAGTTTCCTCCATGCTATTCTCATGATAGTGAATGAGTTCTCATGACATCTGATGGTTTTATAAGGGGCTTCTCCCCTTTCACTTGGCACTTCTCCTTCTTGACGCCTTGGGAAGAAGATGCCTTGCATCCCCTTCAGCTTCCACCATGATTGTAAGTTTCCTGAGTCCCCAGCCATGCTGAACTTAAGTCAATTAAACCTCTTTCCTTTATAAATCACCCAGTCTCGGGCAGTTCTCTATAGCTATAGAAAGTGGACTAGTACACTCAGATAACTGGTTTTATTGCTAGATGTATTGATATGTTTCCTAGTTAGATTCTCAGTATTTATATAATGTATATAATCAGTTCCCTGAATATATACATTATATATGTACACATTATATACATACAAATACACTGAGGATTATATACATATACTCTCAGGAGTCTGTTTTATCTGAAATTGTTTCTAAATTTTAGTCTCTGACTTGCTATCAAGTTCTTGATATTAAGAGTAGTCCTGGCTGGGAGTGGAGACTCATGCCTGTAATCTCCACATTTTGGGAAGCCAATGTAGAAAAATTATTTGAGGCCAGGAGTTCAAGGCCTGCCTGGACAATATAGCCAGCTCTCATCTCTACAGAAAAAATTTTAAAAAATTATCCAGGCATGGTGCTGTACACCTGTAGCCCCAGCTACTTGGAGACTGAGGTGGGAGGATTGCTTGAGACCAGGAGGTCAAGGAGGCAGTGAGCTGTGATCCTGTCACTGCACTCCAACCTGGGGGGAGGGATAGCATTAGGAGATATACCTAATGTTAATGATGAGTTAATGGGTACAGCACACCAACATGGCACATGTATACATTTGTAACAAACCTGCACATTGTGCACATGTACCCTAGAACTTAAAGTATATATATATATACACACACACACACACACACAATAGAAATGGTTTGCTTTCAGCTGTCAAAGCTAAAGATACACCTTCACTCTCCTATCTCAGGGGAATATCAGCTCTCCATTCCTATGTCATAATTTAGTTCTCAGGACTCTTGATCACCTTTCTCTTCCATAATATATCACACTGATCCATTACCTTGATGACTTTATGCCAATTTGACCAAGGGAATAAGAAGTAGCAACTACTCTTATTGATAAGACATCTGCGTGTCAAAGGGTGGGAAATAAATTCAACTAAAATTCAGGGGTCTTCTAACTCAGTGAAATTTATAGAGGTCTTGTGGTGTGAGGTATCACCCTTTTAAGATGAAGGATAAATTTGTTGCATCTGGCTCCTTCTACAACCAAGAAAGAGGTACAATGCCAAGTGAGCTTCTTTTTTTTTATAAATATGTATTTTTTCCCATAAGTTATTGTGGTATAGGTGGTATTTGGTTACGTGAGTGAGTTAGTTCTTTCGTGGTGATTTGTGAAATTTTGAAGCATCCATCATCCAAGCAGTATACACTGCACCATATCTGTAGACTTTTATCCCCTGTCTCCCTCCTGCTCTTCTCCTTAAGTCCCCAAAGTTTATTGTATCATTCTTATGCCTTTGTGTCCTCACAGCTTAGCTCACACATATCAGTGAGAAAATACAATGTTTGGTTTTCCATTTCTGAGTTATTTCACTTTGAATAATATTCTCCAGTCTCATCCAGGTCACTGCATAATGCTGTTAATTTATTCTTTTTATGATTGTGTAGTATTCCATTGTGTGTGTGTGTGTGGATACACACACACTATATGGATAGTATATCACTATATGGATAGTATAATGGAATATATATACATTCCATTGTGTGTGTGTATATATCACTTATTGTGATATATATATACACAATTTATTTATCTACTGAGTGATTGATGGGCATTTGGGTTGGTTCCACGATTTTGCTATTGTGAATTATGCCACTATAAACATGCATATGCAAGTATCTTTTTTAGATGATGACTTCTTTTCCTCTGGGTAGGTACCCAGTAGTGGGATTGCTGGAACAAATGGCAGTTCTACTTTTAGTTCTTTAAGGAATCTCCACACCATTTTCCATAATGGCTGTACTAGTTTACATTCCCACTAGCAGTGTAGAAGTGTTCCGTGTTCACCACATCCACGCCCACATTTACCGTATTTTGATTTTTTTATTATGGGCATTCTTGCAGGAGTAAGGTGATATCACATTGTAGTTTTGATTTGCATTTCTTTGATCACTAGTTATATTGAGCATTTTTTTCATATGTTTGTTGGCCATTTGTATATTTTCTTTTGAGAATTGTCTATTCATTTCCTTAGCTCACTTTTTGATAGGATTGTTTGTTTTGTTTTTACTGATTTGTTTGAGTTCATTGTAGATTCTGGATATGAGTCCTTTATCAGATGTATAGATTGTGAAGATTTTCTTCCACTCTGTGGGTTGTCTATTTACTCTGCTGACTTTTCCTTTTACCATGCAAAAGCTCTTCAGTTTAATTAGGTCTCAGCTATTTATCTTTGTTTTATTGCATTTGTGTTTGGGTTCTTGGTCCTGAAATCCTTGCCTAAGCCAATATCTGGAAGGGTTTTTCTAATGTTATCTTCTAGAAATTTTATAGTTTCAGGTCTTAGGTTTTTAATCCATCTTGAGTTGATTTTTGCATAAGATGAGAGATGAGGATCCAGTTTTATTCTCCTACATGTGGCTAGCCAATTATCCCAGCACCATTTGTTGAAAAGGGTGTTCTTTCCCCACTTTATGCTTTTGTTTACTTTGTAGAAGATCAGTTGGCTGTAAGTATTTGGGTTTATTTCTGGGTTCTGTATTCTGTTCCATTGGTCTATGTGCCTATTTTTATACCAGTACCACACTGTTTGGTGACTATAGCCTTCTAGTACAGTTTGAAATCAGGTAGTGTGATGTTCCCAGATTTGAACTTTTTGCTTAGTCTTGCTATGGCTATGCAGGCTATTTTTTGGTTCCATATGAATTTTATAGTTTTTTTTTCTAATTCTGTGAATAATGATGGTGGTATTTTGATGGGGATTGTGTTGAATTTGTAGATAGCTTTTGGCAGTATGGTCACTTTTGGTATATTAATTCTACCCAACCATGAGCCATGGAATGTGTTTCCATTTGTTTGTGTCATCTGTGATTGCTTTCAGCAGTGTTTTGTAGTTTTTCCTGTAGAGGCCTTTAGACTCCTTGGTTAGGTTTATGCCTAAGTGGTTTTGTGTGTGTATGTGTGTGTGTGTGTTTTGTTTGTTTGTTTGTTTGTTTGCAGCTATTGTAAAAGGGGTTGAGTTCTTGATTTGGTTCTCGGTTTGGTTGCTTTTGGTGTGTAGAAGAGCTACTGATTTGTGTACATTAATCTTGTACCTGGAAACTTTGCTGAATTCTTTTATCAGTTCTAGGAGATTTCTGGAGGAGTCCTTAGGGTTTTCAAGGTAAAGGATCATACTGTCAGCAAATAGTAACAGTTTGACTTCCTCTTTACCAATTCAGGTGCCTCTTATTTCTTTCTCTTGTCTGATTGCTCTGGCTAGGACTTCCAGTGCTATGTTGAAGAGGAGTGGTGAGAGTGGGCATCCTTTTCTTGTTCCAGTTCTAAGACAGAATGCTTTCAACTTTTCCCCATTCAGTATTATGTTGGCTGTGGGTTTGTCATAGATGGCTTTTATAACAAAACGGTATGTCCCTTGCATGCCTACGTTATGAGAATTTTAATCATAAAGAGTGCTGAATTTTGTAGAATACTTTATCTGCATCTATTGAGATGATCATGTGATTTTCATTTTTAATTCTGTTTATGTGGTGTATTACATTTATTGACTTGCATATGTTAAACATTCCCTGCATCTCTGATATGAAACCCACTTGATCATGGTGGATTATCTTTTTGATGGGTTGTTGGATTCAGTTAGCTAGTATTTTGTTAAGGATTTTAGCATCCATGTTCATCAAGGATATCAGTCTGTAGTTTTCTTTTTTGGTTATATCCTTTCCTGGTTTTGGTATTAGGGTGATGCTGGCTTCATAAAATGAATTAGGGAGGGTTCCCTACCTCTATCTTGTGGAATAGTGTCAAAAGGATTGGTACCAATTCTTCTTTGAATGTCTGGTATAATTCTGCTGTGAATCATATGATCTTGGACTTTATTTTTTGGTAATTTTTATGTTACCATTTCAATCTCACTCCCTGTTATTGGTCTGTTCAGGGTATGTAATTCTTCCTGATTTAAGCCAGGAGGGTTGTATTTTTCCAGGAATTTATTCATCTCTTCTAGGTTTTCTAGCTTATGTGCATAAAGACATTCACAGTAGCCTTGAATAATCTTTTGTGTTTTGGTAGTGTCAGTTGTAATATCTCCTGTTTTATTTCTTAATTAGGTTGTTTGGATTTTCCCTCTTCTTCTATTGTTTAATCTTGCTAGTGGTGTATCTATTTAGTTTGTCTTTACAAAGAACCAGTTTTTTGTTTCATTTATCTTTTGTCTTGTCTTTTTTGTTTCAATTTCAATTAGTTCCGCTCTGATCTTGGCAATTTCCTTTCTTCTGCTGGGTTTGGGTTTGGTGTGTTCTTGTTTTTCTAGTTCCTGCAACCTTTAAACGTCAGTTTTAGTTTTTTCAGTCTTTTTGATGTAGTCACTTAGGGCTATGAATTTTCCTCTTAGCACTGTCTTTGCTGTATCACAAAGGTTTTGATAGGCTATGTCATTTATTGCCATTCAATTCAAATAATTTTTAAATTTTCATCTTGATTTTGTTTATGACCCCATGTTCATTCAGGAGCAGGTTATTTAATTTCTATGTATTTGCATGGTTCTGAAGGTTCTTTTTGGAGTTTTATTCCAGTTTTATTCCACTGTGGTCTGAAAGAGTGCTTGATAAAATATCAGTTTTCTTAAATTTATTGAGGCTTGTTTTATGGCCTGTCATATGGTCTATCTCAGAGAAAGTTCCATGTGCTGTTGAATAGAATGTTTATTCTGCAGTTTTTGGATGAAACGTTCTGTATATATCTGTTAAGTCCATTTGTTCCAAGGTATAGTTTAAATCCATTGTTTCTTTATTGACTTTCTTTCTTGAAGACCTGTCTAGTGTTGTCAGCAGAGTATTGAAGTCCCCCACTATTATTGTGTTGCTGTCTATCTCATTTCTTAGGTCTATTAGTAATTGTTGTATAAATTTGAGAGCTCCAGTATTAGGTTCATATATGTTTAGGATTCTGATATTTTCCTGTTGGGCAAGGCTTTTTACCATTATCTGATGTCCCTCTTTGTCTCTTTTAACTGCTGTTGCTTTAAAGTTTGTTTTGTCTTATATAAGAATAGCTACCCCTGCTCACTTTTGGTGTCCATTTTCATAAAATGCCTTTTTCCAACCCTTTACTTTAAGTTTATGTGAGTCCCTATGCGTTGGGTGAGTCTTCTGAAGACAGCAGATAGTTGGCTGGTGAGTTTTTATCCATTCTGCAGTTCTGTATCGAAATGTGAGGTACTGTTGCATTCATCGTGCTCTTTGTTGCTCGTGTACTTTTTTTCTTTTATATTTTTGCTTTTTAACATATATTTTTTGTTTTATAGCTCCTATGTGATTTATCCTTTAAAGAGGTTCTGTTTTGACGTGTTTCCAGGATTTGTTTCATGATTTAGAGCTCCTTTTAGCAGTTCCTGTAGTGGTGGTGTGGTAATGGCAAATTCTTTTAGCATGTGTTTGCCTGAAAATGACTGTATCTTTCCTTCATATGTGATACTTAGTTTCACTGGATACAAAATTATTTTCTGACAATTATTTTGTTGTAGGAGGCTGAAGATTGGGCTGCAATCCCTTCTAACTTGTAGGGTTTCTGCTGAGAAATCTGCTGTTAATCTGATAGGTTACCTGGTGCTTTTGTCTCACAGCTCTTAAGATTCTTTCCCTTGTTTTAACTTTGGATAACCTGATGCCAATGTGTCTAAGCGATGACGTTTTTACGATGAATTTTGCAGGTGTTCTTTGTGCTTCTTGGATGTCTAGGTCTCTAGCAAGGCCAAGGAATTTTCCTCAATTATTCCCCCTAATATGTTTTCCAAGCTTTTAGAATACTCTTCCTCCTCAGGAACAGTGATTATTCTTAGGTTTGGTTGTTTAACATAATCCCAGACTTCTTGGAGACTTTGTTCATATTTTCTTATTCTTTTTTCTTTGTCTTTGTTGGATTGAATTCAAAGAACTTGTCTTCATGCTCTGAATTTCTTTCTTTTACTTGTTGAATTCTATTACTGAGACTTTCCAGAGCATTTCACATTTCTCAAAGTGTGTCCAAAGTTTCCTGAATTTTTTATTGTTATTTCTTTAAGCTATCTATTTCCTTGAGTATTTCTCCCTTCACTTCTCGTATCATTTTTTGGATTTACTTGCATTGGCTTTCACCTTTCTCTGGTCCTTCCCTAATTAGCATAATAACTAACCTCCTGAATTCTTTTTCAGGTAAATCAGGGATTTCTTCTTGGTTTGGATCCATTGCTGGTGAACTAGTGTGATCTTTTGGGGTGTGTTGAAGACCTTTGTTTTGTCATATTACCAGGGTTTGTTTTCTGGTTCCTTCTCATTTGGGTAGGCTTTGTCAGAGGGAAGGTCTAGGGTTGAAGGTTGTTATTCAGATTCTTTTGTACCATGGGGTATTGCCTTGATGTAGTACTCTCCCCATTTTCCTATGGATGTGGCTTCCTGTGAGCCGAACTACAGTGATTGTTGTCTCTCTTCTGGGTCTAGCTACCCAGCAAGTCTACCCGGCTCTGGGCTGGTACCAGGAGTTGTCTCCACAGAGTCCTGTGATGTGAATCATCTATGGGTCTCTCAGCCATGGATACCAGCATCTGTTCTGGTGGAGGTGGCTGGGGTGTGCAATGGACTCCATGAAGGTTCTTAGTTTTGGTGGTTCAATACTCTTTTTGTGCTGGTGGGCCTCCTGCCAGGAGGTGGCACTTTCCAGAAAGCATCAGCTGTGGTAGTATGGAGAGGGACTGGCAGTGGGAGGGACCCTAGAACTACCAAGATTATATGTCTTTTGTCTTCCACTGCCCGGGTGGGTAGGGAAGGACCATCAGGTGGGTGTGGGGGTAGGTGTGTCTGAGCTCCAACTCTCCTTGGGCGGGTCTTGCTGCAGCTGCTGTGAGGAATGGGTGTGAGATTCCCAGGTCACTGCAGTTGTGTACCTTAGGAGGATTATGGTTGCCTCTGCTGAATCATGCTGGTTGTCAGGGAAGTGGGGAAAAGCTGGCAGTCACATGCCTCACCCAGCTCCCATGCAAACCCAGGGACCAGTCTCACTCCCACTGTGTCCCCTCCAACAGCGCAGAGTCTGTTTCCTGGCAGAGGGCATGAGGGGCTTGAAAACTTGCCCTGGGCTATCCTCTTCCCAGCTGCAAAAGAAAAGGGCTTAGTTCTTCCCCTACCTGTGGAGTCTGCACACCAGATTTTAACCCTCCCATAAATTCTGGCCAGGAGGCTTCTTGCCCTGTTCAAATTGTTACAAAGTTCAGCTAGAGATTTCCTTCTCCCTGTGGAGATTTACCCCTTGCTCCTCTGGTCACCCTCCTGATGGATACCTGAGATGCCAGGCAGGAATGAGATGCTGGGGGTGCAGTGAGCCCCCAGAGTCTTTCTGCTGCTTCCTCTCCTCTGTATTTTGTTTGGCTCTCTAAATTGACTCAGCTCCAGGTAAAATCAGAAATATCTCCCACAAACAGACCTTCAACTTCCCCAGTGGGACGTGTGTTTTGTAGAGGAGGGTGTCCCTTTCCAAATTCCACAGCTGGGGCACTTGCGATATTTGGGGTGTCTCCTGGGACTGCAGGACCAGTCCGCTTCCTTCAGAGGGTCTGTGGGTCCTCTCAGGATTGCTGGTTTGTTCCTGCAGTTGATCTGGAGCTAAAATTAATAAATGTGAGCTTCTGCATGCTGCTGTGTCTGAAGCTGCAATCTAGTCCTTCCTCCCGTCCACCATGATAATCTTCTTTTGATTTTGGAGGCAACGTGTTCTTCATGTGGGTGTATTACTCAAGCCCATTTAGTAAATGAAAAGCTGCTTGAGGGGGTTCATAACAACAGATGATTATGCAATGCATCCAGGCTGCTCTGTCACTAGAACCATGTGATCCAGCAGATAAAATGGTGCTTTATATGTCAGTGGCAGGTAAGGAGACTCTCTGAAATATTTGGAAAGCGTAGACCTTTAGCATTTTAGAGCAAAGCCCTACCATCATTTTCAGATAACTATTCTCTTTTTGAGAGACAGCTTTTGACTTGCTTCTGGATCTTAGTAGAGACTGAATCCTTGATTCTGACCCAATATGTCACCCTGAAACTTGAGTTGCTCATCATGAGCTGTGTGTTATCTGGCCCACCATGATATAAAGGGGCTACATGGTAACACTCCATCATCAATTGGAATGATATTATCTGACCTGGCCTGAGCAGGTTCTGAAGGCACAATTAAACTACATGAAGCGGACAAAATGCCTAGGGCCCCATTCCTGCTGCAGTGCCTTCTCATTTTCTAATGCACTCATGCTTTGATTCCTATATTGGGTTGTTTACAATCTTTAGAACAACTTGATGGCCCCCTTGTAAGTAAAAAAAGGCATGAGCGTGTGTCTCAGATTCCCACACTACTTGTATCTGCTGTGTTTTCAGCTGTACTTCAATGTACGTATGTTATCATGAGGTGTTTCCTATGACAAATTGACATAGAAAGATACGTTAAACATGAATTACAATGAATATGCATGGTATGATGGCATGAGAATGAAATAACTGCTCCTGAAGATCAGATTTATTTAAAATGTGTTTCTGAAGGACAGTAGGTGAAAGAAAATTTTTCTAGTGAGCAGTAAACCTGTTTGTGGAGGAGTGATGGCTCGGTGGTATGGATCTACACTGATTCCTTGGCAGAGGTTTGGAGTGTTGTTCAGGACTCAAGAAAGAATACTGGAAGAAAACAGGAACGAGGAACTGAAACATTACTAAAATGCTCCCTTTTGACTTTTCTCATAAGCCAGGGCTGATGGTAGAAGAGGTCATGACATTAGCAGGCTCACTGATGACAATAGGAATCATAGAACCTCGAACTTCTAGAAGCCAGGTGTTGGTAGCTAATGCCTGAAACCTTTTCATGGACACAATGATTATAAAGGGGGAAAGGACTGAGGTGACAGAAAAAGGGTCTGGCCTACGGAAAGTTATAAAGGTGTTTGGAAAGATGTAATAGTCCAAAAGGGTAAAAGGATGGCCAGCCAATGAGTGTGCAACTAAATTCCACTACAGGAAGAAATCTATTATGAAATGCCAAGAGGCTAAGGGGAGTCACCCTAGTGAATGTCACAATCCCTTTTCTGGTTTCCTTTTTTCAGTTTTCACACTTGGAGCCCTGTGAATGAAGAAGAATAGTCTTCTCTAGAAAAAAGGGAACCTGCCATTCCTCAGCCCTTCTGCAAATGTATCTATAGCTGTTTACTTGGGAAAACAGACCCAGACATTTCAAAGACTAATGGATATAGGGTCCAAGTTGACATTGATACTCAGAGAACCAAAATGTCACCACGGCTCCATGTTAGAATGGGAATATGTAAGATTCTGCTAATAAATGAAGTTCTGGCATAGTTAAGCTTACAGATGTCCACTAGGTCTGCACACCCACATGGTGGTATTTACCCAACCTAAAATGTATAATTGGGATTACACTTGGTGTCTAATGTAATCCTTATGTTATTGTGGGGTATGAATTATCATGTTGGGAAGGCCAAGTGGAAACTTTTCCCTTTTCTGAGCCATTATACAGAGGCGAGGTAGTGCTATCCTTTAGGCTATAAAGGATGCAGAGATGGTAGCCCTCATCATACCTCCAATTATATATACATTTAATACACAATTCTGGACCCTGCAGAAATCAGATTGATCTGGGAGGGAAAAAGTAGACTACTATGTACTCTCTCAAGTAGTAGCTTCAATTGCAGCTGCCATGACGGGTGTAATGTCTTTATTAGAAGAGATTAGCATGGTTTCTGACAAATAGTCTCCAATTACAGATTGGAGAATGCACTATTGTTTACTATGATCCGAAAAGAAGATCAGAAACAGCTCATACCTAGGACAAGAATGTAGATTTAATGTTTTGTACCAGGACTTTGTTGACTTTCCTGTCCTCTATCATAGTACGTTCCAAAGAAATCTAAGTCAGAAGGCCGAAAACTGTGGACTGTCACCTCTTTTTATAGGATATGTGTGCTGAAAAGTTTTTACATTTTAAAATGCGTAATATACAACTTTAAAACACCATGAGCTTTTGAGTAAGAACAGTTGCTCAATTTTGCTTCTTTGGCAGCAAAACCTAAAATATTTATCATCTTTCCCTTTGCAGAGAAAGTTTACCAATTCCTGATTTGTACTACTTTGCCATGCTGCAGAGTAGCACAGTGATCACTTATATCAATAATATTTTAATTTAAATGAATAAAATGTGTAATAATTTAGACAGATAGAACTTTGAAAATATTTAGAAAACAGCCATTCTAAAATTTTATGTAAGACATAATTAACTAGAGATAACAACTTTTTTTATTGCAGTTTAAAATTTTTATTTACAGAACGTGATCCTGATTCTTATTATACCACTAGGTTCAGTTACTCAAAAGGCTATAAAATCTTGGTTTTTTTTTTAGATGCTTCTAAAAGTAATTGTGACTAAACATATTCTGGAAAAATGATGCATTGCCCTATTTAGAAGGCTCTGTGAAGTTTGTTATTTTTGTTTTAGCATACTTTTAAGATTTTAACCCACTTTTGTCTTCTTCACTTTCCCCCAAATATTCAGTTTCCTTTCTCTTTCTCTTGTGAAGACTTGATTTTCTAATTGTATTATATTTCATCATTTTAGAGACATTAAAATATTGCTAGTTAATTTTTTTACTTTTTGTTTTGGTCTAAGCGTCAGCAACGTATTTTTCCTTCAGAAAATACGTCAGAAGTTGTTGGGGCTAAGCCTGATCCCCTCTCCATGCTACCCCCACCCCCCAACCCACTCTGGCCTCAGTAGGTTTTGTTTTAGTTGTGGCTGTCACCCAGGCTAGAGTGCAGTAGGGCAATCTCAGCTCACTGCACCTCCACCTCCCGGGCTCAAGCAATTCTCCAGCCTCAGCCTCCCGCGTAGCTGGGACTGCAGGTGCTCCACCACGCCCGGCTAATTTTTGTATTTTTAGTGGAGACGGGGTTTCTTCATGTTGGCCAGGCTGGTCTCGAACTCCTGGCCTCAGATGTGATCCACCCGCCTCGGCCTCCTCAAGTGCTGAGATTATAGGTGTGAGTCACCATGCCCGGCCCCTCAGTAGGTTTTAAGGAGCCCCCAACCCGCCTCCTTTCTGGGCTCCACAAGCTATACTGCTCCATCTTCCCCTGGCCACATGCCCTGCCAAGTACTGCACAGGGACCCCCACCCAGGGGCCCTGCTCCATGAGATAATGTGAAATACGATTGTGGATCAAACGCAATAAAACCTCTGTTTGTAAGAAGAAAAAAAGAAAAAAAGAAAATACGTCAGAAACGTATTTTTCCAAGTACGTTTTACTGTAATTCTCTCACTTTGTTATTTTTTGATGTTATTATTTTTGCAGATTTTAATGTATAAAAGGATTTAACAATATTTTTTCAACATTTTGCAGTTTTCTTCTTTGATAAGCTTTGCTAATGCATACACACAAACACTCACAATATATATGATATGATACATATGTGTATATATGTATTTTCTTAGTTCACTCAGTATCATATTGAAAAGAGCATTCTCTGTTTGAATGAGTGTGTCTCACCATACTTCAAGAGAATGATCACCTGGCCAGGTTGCTTTGTATCGCAATTATATCTCCTTTTTCTTCCTCTCATATAATGTTTAAATGCCACAAATAATCTTTATCGAATCCAAAAACAATAGCAATTAATTTATTTGTATAAACTCTGTCATTGGAGATAATGATAAGAAATAAATGAGTAAATTTGCAGTTTGAAAGCAAATGGATTAAAGAAGGCACAAAACAATAGCCGTTGTAATTAAATGGAAAAGGATGATGTTAAATGAGAGGTTAGTATAATAAAATAATATTCTAGCTTCTTATTAAGAAACATCAAGCTATAGCGATCTTAAAAAGTTGGCAAATCCTGCAAAAAAAGAATATATTGGGTGAAATAGTTGTAAACAACCATGCTATGTCTCTGCAGATGATGAGATAAACAATAAATTCAGGAGCATGCTTTCGTAAAAACTGATAGCAATTTTTTGTTAGGAATAGGGAACTTTTTCCTGGTACTGTACCAATAAATCCCAATCAATTCAGGCAGCAAGAATGGTAGTGTTACAAGTGTGGACCTGGCCACAGAAATCAGCAACCTGGCTGCCAGAGGGGGTGGATACCATTTGGGATGACAACTGGAAACTCTCACTTGGTGACACTGCCAGTAAAATTTGCGAACTTACAGGAAATGAATAAGAAAAGGCACAGCCCTGCTAGCCTAAAGTCACAATTGGAGTTGGGGCAAGTGGAAGATCAGTCTGAAGGTGAATGGGGAAAGCCTGGAAATGAGAGCTCCACAAAATAGTTTTTCATATTTGTTTGCCTGACTGACTAGAAAACTCCACACATGTGCAAGGAGAACTGAAAGAACTTTCCATATAATGCTAAGGCAGATTGAAAAACTGACTAAGTTTACATATAAACTCTTCAACAGATACACAGTGCTGAGGTTTCTAAGCACAATATCTTTCTCAATAATCATCAGTTGATCACTAACATATAAAATAGAATAAATAATGTCAAATAAATGACCAAAACTAAGGAAAAAAATTCAATAGAAACTGACCTCTAGTAAACCATATATTGGATTGAGCATACAGACACATCAAAGCAGTTGTTATAAATATGTTCAAAGTGTTCAATAGCACCACGTTGGAAAATTAATGAAAATAAGTTTACGATGACTTAACAAATTAAAATCTCAATAGAGAAGTAGAAAAATTGTTTAAATGAATATTTTAGCGTTGGAAAGTACAACTCTAGAGTTGAAAATAACTTCTAGAGTTGAAATAAATATCTGCTAAATGGGCTCAACAGTAAATGGGAGACAGCAGAAAATATAATGAACATGAAGACAGATCAGTAGATATTCTTTAGTCTGAAGACAAAAGAGTAAAACATTTGGAAAAAAAATGTAGTTAGAAATATTTGCTATCTCATCTTTGGATTAGACTCTGTATAATGTCCATTTTGCAAATTATTCCAAGATTCTCAAGAGGGATTCAGGTTTTTGATAACATTATTTACTGGTTGCCTTCCTTTCTCACTTTCTCAATCACCTACCCGTCTTCCTAAGAGCATACCCCAGATAAACGGATTGCCCTCAAATACTTCTCTTTATAAGCTTGTAGAAGATCTCAAACCTGCATAATAGTATATTAAACAATTTATAGTTATACAAAAATTATTTGCCTACGTATTTATTGTCTTTTTTCTACCAGAATATAAACTGTATAAGGGAAAACATCTTGTTTCTGTTAATCCATTGTTTTCTCCCCAGCAATTAGAACAGTCCTTGGCACCCTAGTAAATGCTTCACTACATGTTGGCTAATAAATAAATACATAGTAAATATTGCCATGCATTTTTATTGTGCTTCCTCCTATTCCTCCTATTTCCTCTCTTCTTTCCTTTTTGCTCTTTAACAAGAGGAAAGGTAAAATTCATACAAAGTTAATAGATGGCTTATGTTTTAAGCGTGTTTGACTTACTGGCTGTTGTTGCCTTTAGCTTTTAAAGTTTCCTTTCAGCCCCCAAATATTATATTCCAAAGCTAGATGACTCCTTTATCTTAAAAAGTAATCCTCAACAAAGGTTTTGCAACCCTGATCTAAAAAATAACAGCTTGGTGGAGATATAAAGGAAATTTTTTTCTCCATAGGCAACTCAGCACTTGTGAAAAATATTGTTTTATCTTATTAAAGACTGATCATCGCTATGTGATAAAAGCTCTGTAATTAAAATGTGTGGTTCTTTCTGTAAAAGGCAAAACTACAGGGAGGGAAAACAGACAATGTTTGCTGCACTGAGTGGTTGGTGCTCACTACAAAGGAAAAACATGAGGGAAGTTTTGTATCTTGACTGTAGCAATGGATACAAGACTTTATTCGCTTGACAAAATTTGTACAACTGTACATGAAAAGAAGAAGCAAATTTTACTCAGTTTGCATCTCATCTATTTTTTTTTTTTTTTTTTTGAGACAGGGTTTTTTATCCCCTAGGGGCACCTAAAGGGGCACAATCATGGCTTACTGCAGCCTTGACCTCTTGGACTCAAGGGATCCTCCCAACTCAGCCTCCCAAGTAGCTAAGACTACAGACACTGACCACCATACCTAAGTAATTGTTTCTACTTTTTGTAGAGAGAGGGTCTCACCATGGTACTCAGGCTGGTCTCGAATTCCTGGGCTCAAATGATTCTCCTTTAAATGCCATCATCAATATGAATATTTTAAACTGGACTGAATGTATTCTCCCTTAACTTATTCTCATTCTCTGACTCTCACCATATCCATAATGTTATTCATTATAGGGGTGAAACAGCTAAAAGGGAGCAGATACTTTCTTCACTTCTAACAACTGTATATAGCTTCAATTCTCTGTTGAGAATAAAAGGGATTTTTTTCCTAATTATATTCCAGGAGATTTGGAAACATTTTGAAACCAGCCTTAAGTAACTTATGTTATATCTTTCTTTTATCTTTCTCTTTCTCTATCTCCAACTATCTCTTTCTCTGTCTTTTTATCTATGTTCTAAGATTTATAAAGAACAAAACAATCACAATATTCATGAGGTATCACTTTAAGCAAAATTCAGAGAAAGCCACACAGAAAAAAAAAAAAAAAGAAAGAAAGAAAGAAAGAAACTATTGTTAAACTAAGATCTTTTTGTAAGTATCTTACAGTTTTAAAATGGGATTATAATAGATCCCAAAGGGACACACTGGTATTTAGCTGTCAAGGCCAATAGGAATTTCAGTTTTGGTGATGTTGTACCACATGGAATGATTTCTAATAAGAGAAATCATTAAAACACAGATCTTTGGATATGAGGCTTTTTTCCTTAACTTTATAGTTCTATGATAATCTTTTTATTTTTGTAATTATAAGATTTCTATCAGCCAGACTTCTCTAAAATACCCAGGACAGTGCAGTGGCTCAAGTCTGTAATCCCAGCACTTTGGGAGGCTGTTGTGGGTGGATAACCTGAGGTCAGGAGTTTGAGACCAGTCTGACCAATCAATATTTACTTTACTAAAAAAAAAAAAACAATTGATCAGGCATGGTGGCCCATGCCTGTAATCCCAGCTACTTGGGAGTCTGAGGCAGGAGAATCACTTGAACCCGGGAGGCGAAGGTTACAGTGAGTTGAGATCGCACCATTGCTCTCCAGCCTGGACCACAAGGGCGAAAATCCATCTAAAAAATGCAATGCAATGCAATGCAATGCAATGCAATGCAATGCAATGCAATGCAATGCAATGCAATGCAATACAATACAATACAATACAATACAATACAATACAATACCTGGGACAACTTTGCTGAAAAATGTGTGAAACAAAGATTCTATATATTTAGCTTTACTTAGAATGTTTTCTAAGAGACTATTGTTAATTATTTTAAAATTATTCATCACTAGTGATTCAGTTACCTATTGCTACATGAAAACTACTTCACAATTTAGTAGTTTACGACAACAATCTTATCATTTCTCCTGATATCATGGTTTGGTTGGGCAGGTTTCCACTGCTTTCACCTGTGTATGCTCATGTCGCCACATTGAGTTGAAAGATGGCTGTGCTGAAAGATCCCTCACACATCTGACAGTTGGTGTTGAACGTGCTCTGGGACATCCTCATTTCTCTATACAGCCTCTCATTTTCTAGGGGGCCAGAATGACTTGTTTAAATGGCAATGTCAGGTCAGCATTTCAAGAGGGTGCAGACACCAGCAATAGTGCCTCTTGACGCTGAAGCTCTGGAACTTACACTAGGTTATTTTTGCCAGTTTCTTTTGTCCAAAGCAAGTCTTGAGGGCATGGTAATTCAAGAGGTAGGCCATGGAAGTTGGTGAAGAAGGAAGGCCATGGAAGTTGATGGAAGTTGGCGAAAAATGTCATGACCATGCTTTCCAGTTCAGTAACTCCTCAGCGTATTTCCTCAACAATGTCCCACAGTCCCAGAGATTCACCTAATCTAATGTTATGAAGGATAATCTTTCACATCTTGCCTATCATTCTTGTTAGCCATGTACTTCACTCAATTTTATTCATGATTTTTTTAGTCAAAATAACTTGGCAAGGGCTCTCAATATAATCTTTTTTATTACATCAGCAAATACGTTTTAGGCATTACTATTCGATAATTTATTATTACAATGTTATTACAATATCCTCTAGCTGAGACTAGTAATCTACCTAAACAGTATTTTACGTCAGTCACTTGGCATGGACAACTTATTAATGACCCAGAGACGTACGTACTAGCAAATCTAGTTCACAGTTGAAGAAACTGAGTTCTGGAGGTATTAAGGAACATCTCCAGATTGGCACACATTCACCGTGATGGAGGTCTCTCTATCCTCCAAGTCCTTGCTTTGCAAAAGCATCCTCCATGCTTTACAAAATAATACAATAATATACCTCCACTTCATAAATAAGATTATTGTTTTCATAAATTGACTTATCATTTGTTTCCAGTTTTATAGTCAAGATCACTCTAAACACAAACTTCCTTTGTTTTTGACACCCTCCTGTATTTTCATTTTGCATGGTACTTGTGACTACACAGATAAATAAGCATTCTTTACACAAATAAATGCTAGTTTCAGAAAGGCTAATTCCATGTAAGCATGGATGTATCCAGTGGAGTGGCAAAGCGAGCATTTCTTATGAGAGATCCCTAAAACCCTGGGCAAAGTACTGACAGAGGCAGAGTCAAAAGAAGCAACAGAGTCAGTAGAAGAGTGGATTGAAAGTGAGAATCAGGGAAAAAGCCAAATCAAAAGCCAAAGGCCTGGGAAGACTTAAACAAAGGAAAAGAAATCCCATATTTTGAAGGAGAGCTAGGAAACTAATATTGTTTGTGAACCCCTTTAAAAAGCAAGAATTTAGGCAGGAGATTGAATTATAGCATGAAACTAAGTGGACTACTGACTTCTGCAGAAATTGAAATCTCTTTGGTGAGGAAGCATTCTCTTTTATTACCGGTCTTAAATAGGACGCTCTTTCACAGAAAAATACAGTGGAATTATGTATTTTGCAACTAAAGGCTCAATTTCTTATTATCCTTTATTAATTTGTCTTGCAAGAATCATCCATTATTTTGAGAACGGGTACTGGCAGGGAAAAATGAAAGAATTCTAAAAGGACTGAATACGTGTGATTGACAGAGCCCAAAAGACTCTTAAGACAAGCTTGGGTAGTCTTGAGCTCTATGGTAGTTTTCAGAAAAGGACAGCGATGGTTCCTTATTGCAGGTCTTTCAAAGCAGATTTTGGTAATAAATACTGGTGTTTACGGACCATGAGTCTGACCCAGTAATGCCACTCTTTTACCCTGTAGAGGATCTGCGGGCCAACTAGTTTATGAGCTCTCAATAGAAAATAAATGGCCCAGAAAAGATATTCCTTCCACTAAAAATCAAAGAAAAGGCATATACTGAAAATAGATGGCTACATAAGTTCTGGAATGAGGAACATATCCAGTAAATATGTTGATTATGGTTAATATGATTTGGTCACAGAAATCTTGTGCAAGTGGTCAAAGATATGTGTCGTACTTCACTAACAAGGCAGGTGGGATTAATTTGAGATTTTATCTTCCTATGTTTTATATATGGAGAAGTAAAAGAAAGTGTGGGAGTCAGGTTTGTTCATACTACTGTTCAGAGAGGGATTGCTTTTGTTTTTATTTTCTTTAGATAATGTATTTACATTTTGTTAAAACATCCTTCAACATATATGTATGAAATATGTTAAAAAATTGGTGGTCATTATCATATGTAAAATTTCCAGACTTGGCGGAAAAGGCGATAGTTGTAGTATAAATGTTTCAGTGACCATTTCTTTTGAAAGAAAAGAAAGTACAACATAATTTTCTCATCTTTAGTCAGAGATTTGTGATTTCAGAAACAGAATATTGAGGCATTCATAACCTGTGATTATGACCTCAAATTTATTGCACAGAATACAAGATGGACAATTCACATTCCTTGAACCCTGACTTCTAAACGAGAATTGGACACCTCATTATAAGGCCAAACTGGCATCATTAGGTACACACTCTCAGCAAGTTGCATGCCAACTCCAAAGCAGGTCACTGATAGCATCTCTCTGATTCTCTCAGCATCATTCTCCTTGTCCCTTGAGAAGGTCTCATGACCACACATCCACTGTGCTTCCTGTGCAGCCTGCAGAACTGTGAGCCAAATAAACCATTTTTCTTTATTTAAAAAAAAAAGAAAGAGAAAAAAGAAGGTCTCATGACTAGGTCATCTCTCTATAGTCAGGGTTCAATTTCAGTTCAATAATTTTGTGTATTTTTTTTTTTTTATCGTTTCTTTAAATGAAAAATCCAAACCCTAGCCCTTATGTGACTTAAGGATCAAATCTTCAGAAATGTGGAATGATGAATTTCTGATAATTTTCTAAAGTTGCCATCATTAGCAATGTTTCTGTGGGACAGAAGATTGTGTTCAGGATGAAGTAGCTATTTGGCAAAATCAAGTATGTGTTGATTACTTTCTGTGTTTAGAGAAGTCAGCTTTAAGGCATAGATTGTAATTAACTTGAGTTTCATGGGGCAAAGATGAATCCGTTTCCCTTAGCTCTGGGTAGTTTCAGAATGAGACTTCAAGTTACAAGACAGTCTCAAGTGTTCCAAGTTCATCTTTGGCACCCATGATGTGTGCCAAAATACAAAATGACACTCTCCTACCACCCTTCCCTGTTCCTCTTTTCAGAGCAGGGCATGTTTCTTTTGGTTTAGAGTAAAAATGACTTTAATTAATGAGAGTACTAATGCACTAAGTATATAAAAGAAATAGATAAAGCTGCCAGATGTAAAATATTAGGGAGTGGTAGGTTCTGTTTAAAATGGAGTATATGCATTAAATAAAACACTCAAGTCTTGGGTTTGTTTGTTTTTTTTTTTTTTGGTATTATTCTAGCTATTTTAGTTCTTTTCATTTTGTTTTGTTGTGTATTAAAAAAGCCAAAATTTAACCTATAACAGAATATTGCACATGGGTCAAGAATGAAAAACTCATCTGAAATTGATAGTAATAATTATTATTTCCAGGAAAAAACCTGTAAAGTTTGTGACATCTAAACTGAATATGCATTTAAAAAGAAGAGCTGTTATGGAAGGAAGAAAGGGTGGCAGAGGTGATGTCCAGCCACGAAGGTGATGAGAAGCAGGCCAAGGAGATGGATGAGGAAGATATGGCTTTTAAATTAAAACAAAGCAGGAGCAGAAGAAATGGACATGAATAGATACTTCTCAAAATAAAATATACAAACAGCCAACAAACATGAAAAAAATGCTTCACTTCACTAATCATCAGAGAAATGGAAGTCAAAACCACGATAAGATATCATCTCACACCAGTCAGAATGACTATTATTACAAAGTCAAAAAATAACAGATGCTGGTGAGGCTGTGGAGAAAAGATAATGTTTATACACTGTTGATGGAAATGTAAATTTGTTCAGTCACTGTAGAAAGTAGTATGGAGATTTCTCAAAGAACTTAATAGAGAACTACCATTGACCCAGAAATCCCATTTCTTGGTATATACTCAAAGGAAAATAAATTGTTCTACCAAAATGACACAGGTATTTGGGTGTTCATCGTGGTACTATTCACAAGAGCAAAAACATGGAATCAACTGAGTGCCCATCGGTTTTGAATTGGATAAAGAAAATGTGGTACTAATGATATATCATGGAATACTATACAGCCATAAAAAGAACAAAGTTATGTCTTTTGCAGCAATATGGATGCATCTGAAGGCCGTTATCCTAAGTGAATTAACTCAAGAAATGTAAACCAAATGTTACATGTTCTCATATGTAAGTGGGAACTAAATGTTGAATGCCCATAGCTATAAAATGGAAACAATAGACACTGAGGAATACCAGATGGGGGAGGGAGGAAGGGGTAGAAAAACCACTTATTTGGTACTATGCTCCTTACCTAAATGATGGGATAATTTGTACCCCAAACTCCAGCATCATACAATATACCCATGTAACAAATATGCACATGTACCCTTTAATCTAATATAACAAAAGTTAAAGTTATTTTTTTACTAAATAAAGAAATTTGAGAAGCTAAAATCAAAAGCCATGGTGAAAGGCCCCCTGGCCACACATGGAATTAAATAATCTGGCAAAAATAAGCTTTTCCTTGTGCCTAAGGCAAGAGCGAACCTTGTTTCCATTTCTACTTAAACATCTAGATTCACTGCCAGAGCACTTTTGCCACTTATAGCTAGAATGTCTTGGAGCTTGTTGTGCATTTAAAAATACATTTTTGTATAAATAAATAAATAAACAAACAAACAAACAAACTTGAATGGAAGGAAGGAAGGGTTAGAAATACAATCTCTCCAGATGAATAATCAATTTATGAAAGTACCAACTGGTATTGTTCTTTGGGAGACTATAATATTCATGATTCCACACTAAATTTTTAAGGACGAATCTTGAAACAATTCTACATCTTTCAATATATCATTTGATTTGATTTTTGTGTTTTTTTCAATGAGAGGAAGGTTTAAGACACTAATGATTCTTTATTAATATGTCCCTATTTTAAAAAATCATTTATTTTCCATTTCATGTTTATGGTTAGGAGGATTTTTTAATGTTGTTCTTCAATTTATATTCTAGTTTTTCATTGCTGTACACATTCTTTTCACATTGTTTATTCTCAATGGAATAAGAAGATTCATTTTACTCATTCATTTTTGAAGACATTGTACCTCTGTTTCCTAAACTACAGAAAGAAAAAAAATGGCAATTACTTAATGGAATAAATTAATTTTTTAAAAAGGATAAACCTGCATAACCTGCTTAGAAGACTATCTGAAACATTGAGTCCAAAATTGTTAGTCAATATTGTTGTCATTATCTCTGAGACTATTTGTAAAAAGATACTATCTAGAAAACGTGGGAGGTGCTATGTTTCCCCATTTGGAAACTCCGACAGCCTGGCTGTAAACTCTAAGGTCTTGGCTGACTTTTGCCTGTTGTGCTGTCTGACATTCTTCAGCACTCTGAGTCAGAAATGCTGGGAGAAGCTATTCCTTATACTTCCGTCATGGTGTGTTACGCCTCTCAGTTCTCTAGTACATCCAGTTGGATCCAAAAGTATGCACCATCCTGAATGGAATCTAAGCTGAGATAATATATTCACACAGTCAACCTTACAAAGGTTATAAAGAAACACAAAACCACCCTCTTCTTCTAAAGCAAGATAATAAAAGCACCTGGTCAATTTAGAATTAGGTGAACATTTTAAAATCTAAAGAGACATTTAATATAACCTCTTGAAGGCAGTGTGTGTGTTGGGGATGGGGTTGGGTAGAAAGGATTCAAAGTTTAGCCTGAGCACCTTTTATCCCTACTGATGAGTTCAGACTGTCCTGGAGGAAACGGCCCATCTCACCATGCCTCTGGTCTCTTTCCTTTTATGCTTAAAGATGACATACTGGCCAGGCAGTGATTTTTCTCACAACATTCTGTTCCTAGGAACCTTTCAATCCCTGGGGAGAAATTCACTCACATGCTTTCTTTCTTTCTTTCTTTCTTTTTTTTCCCCCCTTTTTGTTAAATCTGTTAAGATTTTTTTTTTTTTTTTTTAAATTGCCCACAGCAGAGTTGTATTTCACAGCTGGCATATCAATTTTAGTTTGAAGTTTTAGGGATACTTGCACTATAAATGGTTATTGTGTTCTATTATAAAGTAGTGCCACTAGGCACAGACATGTCTCTCTTACTACCTCTCTCATTCTTCCTCACTGGATTCTTCTCTCTCTCTCTCTCTCTGACTCATTCTCAGTTCTGTTAGCTCAGTCAATGGGAGAAGGGTTTCATGTCAGACATACAGGTGTACAACATCATGGGTGGACAAAGCCAAAAAAACTGTAGGCCCCAGAAGCTTCTGGGTGGGCCGGGAAGAGAAGCACATCCAACACTGAGGAAATTTTATTCATACAGATATAAAAAGATGTTTTTCATTTATGTTAATTAATTTCTTCTTTCATCATTTCTCTGGCTACATCCACAATCATATTCCACTTAGTTGAAGATGAAAGCCAATTTACTCGCCCTCCAAATTGAGAACTACAGTCTTTAAAGCTGATGACATTACAATGTAATTAAATAACATAATTCATATCTTGAGTATTATTTTTTTCTGTTGTCCTCAGGTTATATGTAATTCTTTAAGACAGCAGTCCCTACTTCCACTTAGTTAATTATATGTGGTCGATAGCTTGAAGGCTGGTCAGAAAATTAATTGATTATGTGGGTGCTACCATTTCGTAGTGAAAGGATGAGTTGCTGTTTTCTTTAAACTAATGTATACTGTCTTCTTCTGGAAGCGTAGAATATACCAAACAGTGTTTGTAAAACATGAGCAAGTAATTGTGTTTATTCATTATGAACAAAGTTGATGCATCATATATAATGTACATACACACACACACACACACACACATACATATACACACAGAGACAAACAAAACCTTTGGATGATGTTTTAGTATTTCTTTCTACTGTTTCAATAAGAAATGAAAGTGTTGATCAAGTTAATGGATAAAAAGGTGTTCTTAATATGACTAGCTATTGTAAGGCATTAAAAATGAAGAGAAGGAAAGACAGAGAAAACTATAAAAAGAAGATATTACCAAAGCACGTTTCATGGAATGGTCACCATGTTAGGCATCTTACATTTTATGTTTACATTTCAATATTTGTAATCTTAATTTCAAGATATTCTCCTTGTATTATAGAAAATTTAAATATGACACAGAAAAAGTAAAAGTAATCCAGTAACCTCAGTGTCAGATATACAATATACTGGCATTGGCTGGCAGACCAAACAAGACGAGAGACACTGGGACTAACTGATGGTCATGTAGTAACTGAATAATGGGCATGCCAGCTAGATCACAGGCCTTCTGGCCCTTGGCCCAATTTTCTGTCCACACTAATATATAATATTCTAATATATGCTTTTTTTTTTTTTTACCATTTTTGCCCACAAGAGATTTACAATAAATTTGTGTATTCAGATATAAATAATTGAAATACTATTATATTTCCTCAATATCATTGTAGGTTCTCAGAAACTGTGACTTTAAACAAAATGACTTATAATAAAACCATCTTTTTTTTCTCAACAAAGTTATAACTATGTTGATCGAAATGTTATTCAAAGACTTGCTTAAAGTCATAGTTTCCAAGAACCTATTGATGATGTTGTTACGATGTATTATGGTTTGAATAAAATATACAGTATAATAATGTGCTCTATGTATAGCAAAAATAAAATGTTTGATTAGTAAAAGTTTCATTACAGATAGGCATTTGGAATAGTTTCACCAGTGGGAACAATAGTTTATAATATAAAAGCAATTTACCAAATGGCTCATCATGATTAAGCATGTGTAGTAGCGTATACACATATATGTTGGGTAGTTAATGATAGAGGCCAAACCTAGACATCCGTACTCAGATCCTGCATAAATGCTGTACAGTGATATGCTCTGTCTGTATTTTATTGATGCACAATGAGTCAGTGGATGAAGTGTGGTATAATTCAGCAATGGCACAGAAGCTGCAGAACTGCCTCGAAGGATTGTACAAGATTAAATGAGATATTAATAGAACCCATGTGAAAACATTCTGTAAATTGTGATATGTGACACAAATTTTAGGTAGTATATCGTCCATAGACTGTATATCTTAAGTGAGTTATAATATAATTCTATTATCTTATTTTGAGTTTAATGTGTGTTCACTAATTGATTGCTGTTATGAATACTTTTTCATGGGTGAGGAACAAAGGAACATAGGTACAAAGAGATAAAAGAAGTGTTCAGAAATCAGAGAACCAGTAAGTGGAGAAGCAACAAAACAAATATATTCGTATGTGTGTATGCACACACACACACATATATTCAGATTCCAAGCTTGGCTCAAAATTTAATTGAGATAACACACTTTGAAACTTAGGTATAGTCTCCTTCTATTAACCTTTCTAAGAATCAGAAATTGCAGGAATTTTGGAATAGATAGTTCAACTAGGTAATTTCTAGAATGGCTTGCAGTCACCAAATTAGGTGGTTCAAAGTTTCCATTTAGACATAAATAAAACATAATACGTAAGCTTGTGTTATTTGCCTAAGTACTTTAAACATAGATATTAGACCTGGAATGCCCATCATTAATATCATAAAAAAGTAACTTTATTCTATAAACTAAAGATATTCATATTCAGTTTTCATGAACATTAATTGAACATTTACTATGTACTATCTATTGGAACTATTTTTTTTTTTTTGTCTTTAACTTAAAAACCAAAACTTAAGTATGAAGAAAATTGCTAACCACAGGGTGTGGATTCCTTCTCTCAAATGTTCTACAAGACGGCAAAATCTATAGTCATCTACTCCAGTGTTGTCTCTCTGTTTATATAAGTAAAAGACTGAAGGGAAGTGGGAAGAGACTCACGGGTGCCTTTGGCTTTTGGGTGAGTTGCAATCCTTGTTGTAAGAGATCACTCTTTTTTTCTTTTATTTCCTGTTATAAAAGAAAAGTAAAACGTTCTTTTCCACCCTTTTCCTCTTGGTCCAGTGAATAGGATAAAAAGTTTTTTGTTTGTTTCTTTGTTTGTTTGTTTTTTTTTTTTTTGAGATGGAGTCTCGCTCTGTTGTCCAGGCTGCTGGAGTGCAGTGGCGCGATCTCGGTTCACTGCAAACTCTGCCTCCCGGGTTCAGACCATTCTCGTGCCTCAGCCGCCAGAGTAACTGGGACTACAGGCGCCCGCCACCGCGCCTGGCTAAGTTTTTTGCATTTTTCGTAGAGATGGGGTTTCACCATGTTAGCCAGGATGGCCTTGATCTCCTGAATTGTGATCCACCCACCTCGACCTCCCAACGAAAAAAGTTTTAAAAAACGATTGTAGAAATTGTAAGTTTCTACAAGAAAGGGAGTCTGAGATTCCAGGTGAGATTCTAGATGAGCTGGTTAGGTGAAAATCTGAGAGATAACATGAGAGAAAGAGGTTCAATAAAGCTTAGCTTGCCCTGCACTATTTGCAGTGATCAGGAATGCAAATTTCTTATGGGTCAAGTGGACAAAGGGAAGAGTTAATGGATTTGAGCTCTCTTGGGGTTTTTCCCAATCTGGAGGACTAAGTGAGAAAACCTTAGCTGTCAAAAGTTGCTGTGTGTACTTCCAGAGTGAGCAAAGAGTAGATACGTGTGTTAGGCTGTTCTTGAATTGCTGTTAAGAAACATTGCAGACAGTAATTTGTAAAGAAAAGAGGCTTAATTGGCTCATGGTTCTGCAGGCTTTACAGGAAGCCTGGTGCTGACATCTGTTCTGCTTCTGAGGAGGCCTCAGTAAGCTTACAATGATCGTGGAAGACGAAGGGGAAACAGGAACTTCACGTGGAAAAAGCAGGAGCAAGGTGAGAGAGAGCAAGACGCCACACACTTTTATACAGCCAGGTCTTGTGAGTCACTCACTATCATCTGGACAGCAACAAGGGGATGGTCTAAATCATTCATGAGAAATCTGCCCCAAGATTCAATTCAATCCTCCTCCACCAGGCCCACCTCCAACACAGGGGATTACAATTCAACATAAGATTTGGGCAGGACAACTACCCAAGCTATATCAAGAAGGATTATCTGATTTGAAAATAATAATAATAATAACAATAGCAATACAGGGAGAAATCCCTGCTGAGGCTTCAAAAAATGTACACATACCCAGGGATACTGGTAGTTCATAGGTGGACTTTGTAAAAATTAGAAAAAGGTACCTCTTCCAAACAGGTACCACCCAGTGCAAAGATATATATCTAATTGAGCAGAGCACCAGCTGGAAATTAGTTTCCTTTCATTCCCGTCTGGATGTAATTTATGTGGGTCACATCCTGCAAAGCTTCACTAGCCTACTGGTAAATGAACTCCTAAAAATATTGGCATCAATGGTCAGAAATTGTTGTCCATAACACAGACACACCCAAAAGAGAAAGGTCAATATTTAAGATCATTTAAATAGTTATATGCCTCTATTCTTCTTACTCTCCCTTGACCATCATGATGGAGAAGGTATTCCTGGGAGGAATGTACTGGAATATAGAAGGTATTCCCATCATAAAGGCAGCCCATGCCCATGATAGCCTATCGTTGTACTCCAAACTATTGGGATCCTAGTGTATGTGGACTGAATGAGAGAAGGATGAGAAGAGATGAGATGTATTTGGAAGTCAATCAAAATTATGAAATCTACCTGAAATGTTGAGAGGAAAAGCCAAAACTTCTCCACTGTGAAATATATGTATGTAAGAATTCTGCACTTGTACCCCTTAAATATATGAAAATTTTTTAAAAGGGAAGGAAAGTTAAGAAAAGCATACATACCACATAATGTTTATAGGTTTTCTTCAAGAATTTTTACTAAATTATTATCATTATTATTATTGTTATTATTATTATTTGAGATGGAGTCTCACTTTGTCGCCCAGATTGGAGTGCAGTGGCGTGATCTCGGCTCATTGCAAGCTCCGCCTCCCAGGTTCACTCCATTCTCCTGCCTTGGTCTCCCGAGTAGCTGAAACTACAGGCGCCCGCCACCACGCCCGGCTAATTTTCTGTATTTTTAGTAGAGACGGGGTTTCACCATGTTAGCCAGGATGGTCTCCATCTCCTGACCTCGTGATCCTCCCACCTCAGCCTCCCAAAGTGCTGGGATTACAAGTGTGAGCCACTGCGCCCAGCCAATTGTTACTAAATTATTTACTCTACCACAACCACCATCATTATCACCACCACCATCATCATATTCTTAACATGCAAACCTTGAAATTGGGCATTACTATCTCCTCTTTCTATGAGAGGAGACAGATCTCCAGAGAGTTACATATGCTTTTGGAATGGACAGAATCCAAATGTAGTCCTGACTCCAGGTCTGTTTATAAAAATAATCCTTCAAATAGTCCCTCTGTCCTCTAGCAGTGTTTGACAGTGGAGATCAAGCCTTTTCAGAATGTCTTGACAAGTCCAAGATATTCTTTACTGCTCCTAGATACAAACCTGGAGGTTTTATGGAAATACATACTTAAAATTCCTGTTTAATTTTTGCCGTTGGCTGAGCTTACTGAAGTTCTAACATTATAATGAACCTCTATCTGCCACACTAGTAAGATTTAGAGCCTCACAATTTTTAAGTAATGTACTCATAAGTTATGAACTGCTACCTCATAATTAAAGAGTGTCAACTGGGCCAAAACCATGGTCATTAATTAATCCTTATGTATTGTACCAGAAAAGCTTTGAACAAATAGAAGAAATTGTCAGTACATAGAGAGAATATATAAGAGTCTTTGCTTCTAGAAAATTACTGTTAATGTTTATGGTAATTTTCTCTTTTTGATTTGGGACACCAACACCTTAAACCCCTTTCCCATGTTAAAGGAATCTTGTATGACAGTCTCCTTCTCACTGTAGAAGTTGAAATCTCCACATTCTGTCTTCTGCAGTTTCCCCAAAAGCTATAGCCTGAGTATCAGATACATGTTGCAGTAGTCAGACGAACCTGCTCTGAATAATGAATCTGGATCTAATGACATATGGGAGGCTTAATCATACAGAAATTATTTTGTTGACAGGTCATGGGAGTTCTTCCAGTTTCCAGAGCCAGTGGCACCATCTCTTACAGAGGCAGAGTGCAGTGCCCGGTGTCAGGGGTATGGATGGTGCAATTTGCAATGTTTCGTTTTATGGCCTGGGAGTTCAGTCTGGGAGCTAACAATACTTTAAGCAAATTCTTAAATCACCCAATCAGCCTAACTAATGAAAGTTAAATTACAGAATGAATAGGAAAGTATAGGTTATTCAGTATCTACCATGCAAATTGATATGTGCTTCATGCTTTTATGTACCCTAGCTTCCTCAGTGATATAGGGTTAGGATGAAGAAAATGATATCTCAATTTGATTGTCAAAGTGTATATTTAAAATGAATTTACATTTTTATCAATATATTTTAAGCATATGTGTTTAGATTAAGAAAATGTGTTTAGATACACATTTTCAAGTGTAATATATCAAATGCTCAAAAATCATCTGAAATACTTTGATATAGATGCTTAAATGTGCAAACATTTACACCTTAAAGCCACTTATACATTTGAAGTGTATTTGTGCACAAAACTATTTTAGGTGTTTGATCTTCATTGTCAGTTAAATTAAAATATTGACGATATCTAAAAAACATTGATGCAAATTGTATCTATAATATTGGTAAGATTATTCTTGTTCTTCAGATGTTGTGTCTAGTAACACAGTGTGAGATGATTTATCATTGCTATTTGTTAGATATGAGTTACTCAATTTACAGTAAGACTATCCTAAGTCACCATAGGCTACCTGCAAATTCTTACTGTCAGGCTATAGAAACACACACACACACACACACACACACACACACACACACACGCGAGCGTGTGCGCGCGCGCGCGCGCTATAGTAATGGTAAAATGAGCCAATTGCCAAAGTTCTTAACTCTCTCCTCTAATCTTAAAGTAGTGGGTTGTAGCCATTTCCATGCCCATTCTTAATGTGGACATAATTGAAAACTTCTGTGACAGAAGCAGGACAAAACAAAGCAAAATAAAAACCATGCTAAAAAAAATAGGAAGAGGAAGAAGAAGAAGCAGCAGAAGCAGAAGCAGAAGGAGAGGGAGAGGGAGAGGAAGACGAAGAGGGAGAGGGAGAGGGAGAGGGAGAGGAAGAAGGAGAAGGGGAGGAGGAGGGGGAGGAGGAAGGAGAAAAGGAAGGGGAAGGGAAAGGGGAAAGGGAAGAAGAAGGAGGAGGAGGAGGAGGAGGAGGCACCTGCTTCTAGGACCAGTTCCTGGATGTTGTCCAACACCCATTTTTTGGGGGGAAATATTAAGGGATAAAGCCCTGAAACACAGCTGTCTTGGAAGAAGCTCAAGTCTGCACACTGACTGCCCCACTTCTTCATATTATGCACCCTCCCGACCCCTGCCCATTAGAACAAGGATAGAATTTCACTGATTCCTCTCCATTATGGCCATCCCATCAGGAGTAAATTCCCACATATTTATTGTATCATTTACTGTATTCAAATAAGAAAAGAAGATTTGTCAATAAAGCAAAGCAAAACATTGTGGCCTGGTTAGTCTAATATAATAAAATTGATCAAATATATAATTATAAAGATATTTTTATGATGCAATCCTCAAATATAAACTGTGTTTTTTTCTTTGGAAATTCATGATTGGGGTGGTGGTATAAAATTTGTGCCTTGGAAAATAACTACATTTCCAAACTGACATTAATATTTTATCTTATTAAATATGGCTCTACATATAATACAATCACAAATTTTTAATGACCTTAGCAGTTTTACTTTCTCTTAGGTGACATACTACTGTAACTTTAGAAAATAAACAAACAAGTTTAAAATTGAAAATAGCCTTTGCTACTTCAAATTACATCTGACATAACAAAATTATAACAAAATTATAAGTATAATAATGATACTTGACTGTCCTTTGACACCTAAAATTTTAACCCATATGATTGCATTCTTGTAAATACAAATTAAATGTTTAATTCTTTTCAATGGATTTTATCTTACTTACAAAAAAACAGTACATGTATTTGTTGGGAATTGACTAAAAATAAAGTGCATTCATTGATTGTCTTAAATTTTAGAAAAGTCATTGTCTTTTGTTTCTTCAGTCATTAGAAATTATTTATCGTTATAAAGAATCACTGTTGTCTTAACTTCCACTGCAATTATTTTAATAAAAACTTATGTCCACAGTGTTTAACTGGATAAATATTTTTAGTCTAAATGTTTTAGTCTAAACCAGACCTTTCAAAAGCTTTTGATTTTGTTGACCCACGACTCCCTCGATCTCTTGATTTTATTGAATCATAATTCACCTAAAAAAATTGACCACTTCATCTCTACAATAATCAAGACAGAATAGTTCCATAACTCCAAAAAGTTCACTTCTAAACCTTTGCAGTCAGTCTTCTCCCCTCCTCCACCCTCCCTGATCCTGAGCCCCAGAGAAACATTGATGTGCTTTATTTCATTATTATTTTATCTTTCTCTAGAATATCTCATAGATGGAATAATTCAGTGTTTTGTCTCTGCCTTCTTTCATTGAGTACTCTGCTTTTGACTTTTACCTATGTTGTTTCATATGTCATTAGTATGTCACATTTTTTGCTGAGTGGTATTTTATAATGTGCTTAACTGTCCTCTAGATAATATTTGGGTGGTTTCTAGTTTTTTGGGTAAAATACTGACATGAACATTTTTATACGAGTACTTACTTAGACACATGCCTTCTTTTTCTTGGCCAGTTTGTTTTCAAATACTCCTTTTCTTTGCCTTTCATGGCATAACTTTTGATTTTATTTTCTCTATTCTTTTGCTTTCTAATTTCAATGTTTTCCCCTCAGACATTATGTACTAAAAGTCATCACATTTCAACCCTAGGTCTCTTCCGCCTTTCATATTTATGCAATTTTATCTGCATCATGGGTTTAATTATCTCTTATATGCAGTTAACTCAAAATGTATCCTCAGCCTAGAATTCCTAAGCACAGATTTATTTATCTATTTGAATTCATCCACCCACATTCTCTGAGGCATCTTCAAATCAATGTGTCCAGAAATTTTAAGATTCTTCATCCCATTAAACCCATTTATTTCTAATATTTTCCTTAGTTGTACACTTTAGATAACAATAAAGATCTTCACATTATCATTCTGTGATTATGTTAGAGATATTATGCTTTCCCAGTAGCATCTGAAGTCATCTCCCCATTTCCACTGCTTCCTTCCAGTCTTTTTTTTTGTCCACGCAGCTGAGTGATCTTCAATCAGAGACTGACTGATCATGTCAATTTCTCTTTTTCCCATCTTCTGCTTAAAGTGGATTATTGGTTTCAAATAGCTTATATACTAATAACCAGGCTCTTTATTTTGTCTTATAAGGCTTGACATAGAAAAGTCCCTCCTAAAATTATCCAGACTAGTTTTGAAGTAGTTTCCAATCTCATTCTCCACACTGCCATCTATCAGTGTCTCAAACCTAACACCCACCCCTGGCCACAGAGCCTTTGCACATGTTATTCTTGATGCCTGAAACATTTCAAACCTCTCTTTATCTGCTTAAGGCCTATTCTTTTTTAAATGTTTAATTGAAAAACAGTAATTATATGTATTTATGGAGTTCAATGTGATTTTTTTGTTTTTTTTTGAGACAGTCTCGTTTTGTTGTCTAGGCTAGAATGCAATGATGCCTCTGCCTTCCAGGTTCAAGTGATTCTCCTGCCTCAGCCTCCCAAGTAGTTGGGATTACAGGTATGCACCATCATTTCAGGATAATTTTTGCCTTTTTAGTAGAGACGGAGTTTCATTATGTTGTCTAACCTGGTCTTAAACTCCTGACCTCAAGTGATCTTCCCACCCAGGCCTCCCAAAGTCCTGGGATTACAAGCATGAGCCAGTGTACCCGGCCCTGTGACATTTTAATATAGGTATACATTGTGGAATAATTCAATAAAGCTAATTTTCTTTAAATTTAAGTATAAGGTACCCCTTCATAAGCAGAGTTTCATTATATGCACTAGATGCACTAAAAATTCTCCTTCATATACCTGTTGTATTACTGAACTTTTTCTGTTAGATTATTTGATTAATGTTGGTCTCTCGAATGAGTCTATAAGATCTATGTTGTCAGGAATTATGCAGATTTAAGTTATCCTGCCATCTCACCATATATCAAAGTCAATGCCATGTGGTAAGGACTTAATAAGTATTGTCTGAGTGAGTACAGTTAATTGATTGAATAGGATTTGAGGAATGTATAAACACAGCAAGCTGATCTTGATGAATGTTTCAAATTTTATGGTTTGAGAAAGAATAAGGAGCCGTAAATGGTAACAAATGATAGAGGACAAATAATAGGTTCAGAGAATTAGAAAATGAGTGACATTCCCTTGTATTGTATCTTAAATGCTACAACATTATTTGAAATAATGTTTTCTATAAAATAATATGAGGAGGAACATATATAAATAAATTTTCTTATATAGCAAAGGTGTGTGGGCTGTACTTCCTAGAAGTAGCTTAGAACTGTTCTTGTATCTTTTTTCCTGTCACCTTTTCCCATCTCTACTGGTCTTTCCATGATATTAAAAACTATATACATCAAGCACAGGAAACTCCTCAAAAGGTCACCGTTAAATGAAGACATAATTAACACATGGGATAAATAACTGACAAGTAAGTCACCGGGGGTAAGTGAGACGTCAAAGACAAGACAGTGTTTAAAGACCTATTGAGAAGCCAGTAAACAGTATCAATCATATTGCTGTCAAGAGGGAGGTGATCAACAGAGACCACTTTTGCAGGAATACAGGAGACCTGACGCTGAAAAGTGTAAGTGTCTTATGTATGCTTTGAAACATTTAAGGCAGTAGTTCCCAGTGGAGGTTTTCCCCTGCTCAGGTGCAGTACAGTTTGAAGGGTTTGTGCTGCTTGTTGAAGCATCACAAATGGCATGCTTTGACAGCTGGGGTACCTGTTGAATAATTTCTCTGTCAAATATTCAAAATAAAATGGCACAGATGTTAAGGTGCATGCATATGCAGCAAAATATCCTCCTGAAGGACAACAAAAGCTCTTTAAAAGTTTGAAGAGATAGAATGCTCTGTTACTTCTCTAGAGTCATTTTAACTTTTACTCTTTGTTTGTAAATTTCTATTAAAATTGAAAGTCCTGGTGATGTTATAATTTCCAATGAAAAAATAAAAAGTGGAAGCTTTGCCATATCTTTATTTCTACCTCAAATTCAACAAATACCTTCCTTTGATTAGCTTTCAAAGTGCTGTTCATGTGAATGTAGCAAACCTGCACATGCACCCCGGAATGTACACTAAAATTGAAATTATAAAATGAATAAATAAAATATCAAATGTATTCCAAGGGTAGCTATCAAAAAGAAGAAAGAGAGGTGCAGGAAATTTCAGTTTGGGGTTATAATAACTAAGATATGGGTAAAATCTTCTCACTTGGTGGTACAGAAGTGGAACCCTCCCTCGACCGCCGAGAGCCCAGAGAAGTGTTGATTTACACATGATGTAACACTAAAAATAAACCCTGAGGGGAAATTAGGAGGTTAAAAATAATTTTGGCGAAAGAAGTGAAGAAGGGCAGAGAATGTATTATGTAAAGGCCTGAATGTTAAGAAACACAAAACACTAGATCTTTACATTGTGAAGCATTGTTTAATGTAAGAAAATGGAGAGTGGCCTCAGAAAAGGAGGCCAGAGAACAAAGCAGAGTCCAGATTTAAAAGTATCCAGTTTGCCACATTAAAAGGTTTGGCTCTAGGGTGTGGTGGCCTGTGCCTGTAATCCCAGCTACTCGGGAGGCTGAGGCAGCAGAATCACTTGGACCCGGCAGGCGGAGTTTGCAGTGAGCTGAGATCACGCCACTGCACTCCAGCCTGGGCGACAGAGTGAGACTCTATCTAATAAAATAAAAATAAAGATAAAAATAAAATAAAATATTTTGCTCTAATCTTATATTAATTAGATACCTTTTAGAAGTTCTAATAAGAAGAATGGCATGATCAAATTATTCTGGCTTACAAATTGTTAAATGAAAATGAATGAATGTAATAATTACTATTTAGTATAGCTATATGTAAGAGACTAGACCATACAGGCCTAAACCTATGAAAGTCTTTTATTGAACAAAAAGAAAATATATTAAATATCTGATATATACACTATATATCAGATGTATGATGTATATCTATACAAATATGTATTTTCATTTTAAATATAATATATAAATAATGTAATATATAATTATATAAATACACATTATATACTTACATTATAAATATGTATTTAGACAAATATATATATATTATTTGAACATTTTATTACAAAGTTTTATGTAAATTTTATTAAGAAGGTGAGTTCTAGTCCTCTACATCTCTTTAGTCTGGCATGCTACAAACATGGTTCTTGATGTCCAGATTGAGGATGTTTGTTGTAATTCTAGCCACAATGTCATCCTTTAAAGAATCAGGGAAGGTCAGCATGGTGGCTCACACCTGTAATCCCACCACTTTGGGAGGCCAAGGCAGCAGATCACTAGGTCAGGAGTTCGAGACCAACTTGGCCAACATGGTGAAACCCTGTCTCTGCTAAAAATAGAAAAATTAGGTGGGTGTGGTGGCGCTTGCCTGTAATCCCAGCTACTCGAGAGGCGAGGCAGGAGAATTGCTTGAACCCAGGAGGTGGAGGCTGCAGTGAGCCTCCACCCAGGGCTCTAGCCTGGGTGACCGAGAGAAATTCTGTATCAAAAAAAAAAAAAAAAAAAAAAAAGAATCACGGGAGAAGAAAAGGACTGAACCCCTTATCAGTAAGAGACTTCCTAGAAGTCTCATACAACATTTCTTACTTCATTTTGGCCAGAAATTTGTTACATGATGTCCCAAGCTCCGTGGGTGAGCAAACAAATTATCAACCTGAGAAAAAGCAAGCTTTCGAAATAAAAGGGGAAGGAGGGATGGATTTGGGATAGGCACCTCTCCCCTTCTTACAAATTCCTTGGAAGAAAGATTGTCCTTGGTCTATCCTGAAAGACAGAAGACTAGCTGAAGTGCTTTTAAATTTTTTTGGTAATGTGGACTAGAGAACATTAATTAGTACAGAGTGAAACATTGGAAGGAAATGGAAAGACACTCATGAGGGATGATAATGATGGTTTAGTAATTGCTTGAATGTAGAGAAGAAGTGGAAAAGAAAGAAGATGCCAGAATAATTCCTAGGTTTCCATTTTGAATATTTAAGTTAAGGAGTTTCTGGAGGAGCTACTTTTGATAAAGATGATTAATTCAGTTTAAATGAGATGTTGTCTGAGGTACCTTGGAATGAATTGCAGATGTTTAACACATGATTACAAATATAACCATTTCTCAGTGTTTGTAGGGGGTTGGTTACAGAATCCCTGTGGATATCACAGTCTACCAGTGCTCAAGACTCTTATATAAAATGATACGATATTTGCATACAACCTATTCCCTCTCATACTTTAGATCATCTCTAGATTACTATAATACCTAACAATGTAATGTAATGCTATATAAACACTCTAATGAAAGTGCTGTGTAAATAGTTGTCATACTGTATTGTTTAGGGAATGAGAAGGAAAAAGTCTATATGCATTCAATACAGATGCAACTGTTGTAGGCCTAACTATATTTTTAATTGATTGAAAATATTCAGCTGTTGTAGGCCTATTATATTTTTAATCAGTTGAATGCACAGATGTGAAATCTTTGGATATATGGAAGGCTAACTGTACAGGTTTAGAAGGGTAAGTGGGAGGTCAGGGAGTGTTATCACAAGTACAGATGTTATGTTTAAAAATTTGAATGCCATTGGTGAAAATAATATAGAACATATCTGGAAGAGAATCAAGATTTAAATAACTTCCTTACTCTTATTTGTGAAATATGTGGAGTTAGGAGTGGAGAATAATTGAAGATCTGTAAATGTTGACTTCACCAACAGAGAGGAAGATACTAAAAATAAAATGAATAATTAGGAAAAGCAGTCTTAAGAAACTGAAAGGTATGTATTTCATAGCATAATAATTGGACTGTATGAGAGAAATCTCTCCCTTTGTAATGGGAAAGGGCTGAGGTGACAGAGTGAAAAACATGTGTTTGTAGTTGTAAGAACAGAGAGCACGGAGTTCATTATTATTGGCTTCTATTTTCTCAGTGAAGTATAATGTATGATTACTTGCTGGCAATGATCAGAGACAGTTTTAGAATATCAGATGTTCTTTTTTTTGTTATTGTTGTTATCCCAAATGGTATATAATCTAATTCTTTGTACCTAAAGTTAGGAATGAGGCAAGGAAGTCTGCTCTTACCCCTTTTATTTAATACTATATGAGAAATCCTAACCTTTGCAATCAGACAAGAAAAATAAGTAAAGAGCATAAAGGTCAGAAAGGAAGAAATAAAAGTGTCCTCATTTACAAAACACACATGCAACAATGAGGATGTATCATAGATGCATGCTGACTGAGAGAAGGTAGATTTTAACAGAAAAGTAATGTAATTAACCTAGTATAATCTGTACAAAGCTAATCTATTTTGAAAAATCATCAAAACACTGGTTAACTCTTTACAAAGGGAATTAAATGTGAAGGGACATGAGGAAACTTTCCAGTATAAAGTAACCATTCTATGTATTGATATGGATGTACATTGCATGAGTATTTATTCATCAAAATTGAACTGTTAAGATCTGTGCCTTTTGGCCAGGCGCGGTGGCTCAAGCCTGTAATCCCAGCACTTTGGGAGGCCGAGACAGGTGGATCACGAGGTCAGGAGATCGAGACCATCCTGGCTAACACAGTGAAACCCCGTCTCTACTAAAAAATGCAAAAAACTAGCTGGGCGAGGTGGCGGGTGCCTGTAGTCCCAGCTACTCGGGAGGCTGAGGCAGGAGAATGGCATAAACCCGGGAGGCGGAGCTTGCAGTGAGCTGAGATCCGGCCACTGCACTCCAGCCTGGGCGATAGAGCAAGACTCTGTCTCAAAAAAAAAAAAAAAAAAAAAAAAAAAAATCTGTGCCTTTCAATGCATAGAAATTTCACTTAAAGAAATGAGAATCGGTGAAATACTGCATGTGCAGAGTTTAAATAAAACGAATGGCAGATGTTCAATATTTGTTAAGGGGGGGTGATAGATACACTGGAGTTCATGATGGTATTTGGGTTACTTTACACATGTTTGAAATACTCCAAGATGTTAGTTTAAAAATAACGTTTAGGAAAATGAGAGTGCAAAATGCCAATGGGCCTAGGCAGTTACCATGGAAGCCCAGTGAGGTTGGTTGCCATGTTTGTAGAATATCTCTGATCTGCCTAAATGGAGGTTTCGTGAAAAGTGACTAGGAAATTCAATCAAAGCTCAAGTTTCTATTCAGTGATTAGAGAATATGGGATCCTGGAATATAGTCTGGAGAAAGAGGAAAATTAGCCTCGCTCAGGCTGATTGATGGAGAGAAAATTCTGAGGTATTTCGGTCTTTGAGGCTAAACCATGCATTTCTGAAGTGAAGCTCTGTGAGAGAGCTGGAATGAAATGATACTGTGTTCAGAAAGTGAGAAAATAAATTGAATTATGTCAGATGAAGAGGGTAATCAAGGGTGAGAAAATAAGGAATACATTTAACTCCAAATACAAAATTGTTTTCTAAATTCATACCCAAGTTTTAAAAAATTGTTTTATTTTTTAAGCACTCTATCCTTTAACCATAAACATAAATAGTCACTAAATAGACTTTAAAACAAAATCTAAGAAAAAAATTCCCTTGTGATAAATGCTATCAAAAATTCCAGGGATGTATAGCTGTAAAGAAACACTTTTATGGATGATAAAGTATTGGCAGACCATAAATCATCTACAAATGCTGCTGCCAGTCTGTGAAAAGTTTAACTTATTCTGCTTTTCAGAGTTAAGCTTCACTGCATATCAGATGGCAGAATTTGGCCCCCAGTACTACTCAGAGTCTTTTTCTGTGTGGTCAATAATTCAGATTGTCACAAAGAAAGTGCCCTTGGCAGAGATGGTAAATCACATGTGTATGTAAAGTATAAACCAGGCACAAGAATGCTGCTTGATTTGCACTTGTTTAGGAAACATAGGAGATGAAATGACAAAATTTTAAGCAGCACTAATTAATTTCAGTGTACGGAAGAAGGATTACTAATCCTTATGAAGTGGCTGTGTATAGAAATTTCATATATACTTTCTCATTTTACCCTTAAAATAGATTTGTTAGGTTGTCTTTATTATCCTTACTTTGATGATGTGTGTTCAATAACTCAGAAAACTTAAGTGATTTTATAAAGGTTACATTATCAGTAAGATAACTGAAATATAAATCCAAGTTTTTAAATCTGTGTACAACATTCCCTTGGGGAGAGGATTAAAATAGAGGTCCTAAATATCTTTGGTGAGAGCAAATCTGTGTACGCAGCTAAAAATGAGAAGAGTTCGCGTGGAAATTTAAAACTTTATTTGAATTTTATATATTTTACCTTCTTCCACCTGGAAATATTTATAATTCTAGCTCCATGTATTTTTAAACTTTCATCCAAAACTATTCAATAGTCTCTTCTGTCTTCAAATATTTTTTTCAGGCTTCTTTTAGTATAAAGGTAGGATTAGCAAGTTAAAACTGGGAAGATTCACCTTGACCCAACCTGCTTCACAGTTTAATCAGAAAATAGTAGGCAGACAATTATTTGGGGATATTGTTGATTATGGTTGATTTAGCAAACAGCATGGAAGAGTTTCAGAGTGCAGGCTAGAGATAAGAGAAAGTCCTGCAGCTACAAGAAGCATGGAGTTGCCAATTCCTTCAGGATCATACAGATATGTTTGCTTGACTGAGAATGTAATTGATATATCATGGATTACACTGCAAAAGACAACCTCACTCTCTGCCGTTCTTTTTATATGTGGGTTTTTTATATGTTAATAAAACAGTCTTGCAAACTGGAGCAGAAGTCCAGGTGGTAATGTTGCTTAGTAAAGGCATCTTCCCATTTTTGGTATGTCGACTGAAACTATATAGGTAACTGTGGAAAGCTGGGATGACAGAAACTCTGCCCCTATCGTGGAGAAAAATATTTGATTCCTGTTAGTTCACTGCTGGGCAGCCAGGGAGCCACTGAAGCAATTCAATGGACAACTCTATTTGTCTCTACTAAAAAGATTTGTATAATTCAGTATTCAACTTATGTATGATTCTTGGATGCTGGGTGTTAGGAAGAATACCTGTGAATATAATCAGCTTTATTTGTGCCAAAAATTGGAGAGCACTTCAGTCCATGGATAAATTTTCAAGAATAATGCATGAATACCAAGTGGCCACTAGAAGAATAAAAGAAAGCAGCAGATGATACAAAAAAGAGAGAAAAATCAAAGTATTTATTTTTATTTTTTTAACCCTCTCATTAAAAAGAACTCTATTCCTGTTCCTGATAACAAGATGTAATCGAGAATTGCATAAATTAGAATTTGTTAGACATATGGTCTTATATAGGGAGTGGCTCCACTTAGCTGAACTTTTTATGAATGATTACTTCTTTAAGCTGGATTTGGTGCTTTATAATATAGCCTGCCATAATGCTGCCCAAAAATGTATCATAAGGTTAAAAGTTTCCTAGATAGCTAGTTGTCTGTATATCTTTATTACAGTCAGTTGAGGAACCAGAAAAATAATACCAAGAAAGAATAAACCATGGTTAACATTTTTTTATAGCTAAATTTAGTTACCAGCAAGTCTGGTAATAATTTTGTTTGGGAGACAAACTGACATATTAATGTAGTGTAGCTATAAGTAAGGTTGCTTCTCTCAAGCAGAATCCAGCTGTATTTTTACTGACTGATTGTATAAAGTATGCTTACTGTCTGAATTCCAAGTGTTAACCTGGTATTTGGCTATGGAAGTAAAAATTGCATAGACAAGACAAAGGACTATTAATAAGAGTGATACTTTGAGACACTTTGAAGTAATTAAGCACAGGAGCATTATACTGAAAATAAATAAACCAGTGAAAGAATAAGAGAAAAATAAAGTTTATTTATGATACATTTTAATCAATGTTAGAGTTAGATTTAATTTTCTTGTTACTTTACTTTCAACTCACAAATCATTTTGTAAAGCAGAAACAAATGTATAGAAAAAAAAAAAAACAGTTCTATTAGTAACTTGTTCTTCCTACATTGAATGAATAACAAATAAGCACTGAATTCCATTAAATAAATATACTGCTGATGCTCTCTCTTTGGTACATTGGATGACTCTGAATGACTCTATTCATTTTCTATACCAGTGGAATTAGAATAAGAAAACATTCTCTTTTGTGGTTAAACTGTCTAGAACAACAGAAAGTTGGCATAGTAACCATGGTTTTAAGAGTATTATTAATTTAGAAGGAATAAATTTTGATTACTTGAGTGAAAAAAACAAAGAAATCTTTGCAGTCCTAAATAATGTAAAGATCAGTGTCAAATTGTTAAATTTTCTCAGGTATCATACTTGCTAGTAGAATTAATGAGATGAATAATGCCTCTAAATTTGATAATGGCTAAAGATGTAGTGTTGTACTTTAAAAAATATATACCTCTAACATACATATACATAAAACATATCTTAAATATATTTAACATACTGTTTTAATATATGATAAAATATTACACCTATTCACCAAAAGTAAAATAAAATAGGAAAATGAGTTTAAAATTATCGAGTAATATTTTATGGATTGCTTATGGAATCTTAGATGTTCATTGTTATTTAAAATATTAAAAATCCTTGTACTTCAGAATAACTGAATGCATCTATATTTTGATTTGATGTTTATAATAAGAAATAGATGTGACTGATAAGCTTATACACATTTGGTGGTGTAGACATAAAATACTTTTAAAACATACGTCTAATCCAGTGAGCCAGAATAAATATAGTCAAAGACATTTTGACCAGCACACCATGCCAGAAGAACACTATTAGGAGTTTATCTTACATCTTTAAAATCCCTTATGTTTGTATTTCTACTTGCAGTAACATAAATAAATTCACGAGTATAATAAACATTACTTGTGTCTTTTAAAATGTATTTGTTCAATTTTTCATATGTCTTGGTAAATTATATATCTATATTCTGTTTAAAGAATTTTCTGAAACTATATTCTGTTTAAAATTATGTTCCTATATTCTGTTTAAAGAGATATACATATACCTAAATAATTACTTTAAACTATGATGTAGTTTCCTAGCCTCCTTTTGTAATTTATCATTCCACTAGACCATTGTATTTGCTCCTAAAGAGGACTGTAGTCAGCATTTTTGTAAAATCTCTCCTTTTTCACATGTGGAATATCCTCTAGCATACATGCATATGCAGGGTTGCTTAGTCTGGTAATTATGCATGGATATGAATTTTACTAGCTGCTAATGTGCAGTTGCTCTAACAACTTATACTATAGAAATGGCAGTATTTGAGAGGTCTCACTCATCCAAATTCTTGCCAACACTTGGTATTACAAAACTGTAGTTTAGTAAAAATTTGACATTTATGAATCAAAATCTTATTTTTAGTTTAATATATACTTATTTGAATATATATTAATAGTACATTAATAGTTATTTTATATGTTTGCAATATTTTTAATGAAAACTCAATTTAATGAAAATTCTGTATGGTGCATTGATGAAATGATTTTGTTCTTTACTCCCAAATACTTATAAAACATCCAAGTATGGTTCCTTTATCTCTATCCCGGGTTAAACATAAAACATTCCTTGACCTAAGGCAAGTCCCTTGACTTTCAGGTCACTTTCATACAATAGTTGTAACTTTGTCTCTCCTAGTTTCAAAAAGCTCTTATTTTGGCTGGGCATGATGGCTCACACCTGTAATTCCAGCACTTTGGGAAGCCGAGGTGAGTGGATCACCTGAGTTGAGGAGTTTGAGACCAGCCTGGCCAACATGGCTAAACTCCATCTCTATTAAAAAATGCAAATATTAGCCACTGCAATCCAGCCTGGGCAACAGAGTGAGACACTATCACACCATCTCAAAACATAAACACACAAACACACACACACACACACACACAACCCCTCTTATTTCAGTAATTAAGGTTCATAGGGTGGAAAGAAAATAAGAAACAGGAATGGTTGATTTGAATAAAACTTCACGGATTTGGTAGTTGTCTAGATCAGACTCTCATGGGAACCTCCTGATTTTCTGGAAGATCTGCTGCTGTTGCTGAGGATCTCTCATCTTCAGTTAATATTGATAATGTTTCCTTTGATCAGCAGCCTATGACCTCACTTTCAGCTCTTCGTTTGGGTGGCACTTTTAGCACTGGCTTTTGTTGGGTGTCCCATGCTCCTCTCAATGACCATTTGTAATCACTGACAAAATTTGGACATGCAGGTTTGCCGCAAAGCAATCTCCTTTTCTGCATCGCCATCAGAGCAGCTAGCTAGCTACAGCTGTTCTCTAGCTAAGCTTTGTCTGGCTCCATTTAGCTTTGGTACTCTTGAACTATGAAAGTGCTCTGAAGGTTTGTAGTCCATAGCAAGCAGCATGTTCAGCAAATCAATGATTTTACTAGTTTTCACTACCCTTTTATTGTCAATATGAAGATTTTTATGACGTTGTTGTAAATAATAGACTGTCACAAATACAGACTTTATTTCCCCCTATTTTTAAAATCTGCTTTATAGTGTCAAATTTGCACATATAGTTTGAGAACCTTGGGCAAACTACATAAAAAGAAAAAAAAAAGTTCTTTATAAAATTCTGTTAGAGAATTTGAGTTTATTTTTCTGTGAGCTGTCCTTTAGGAGATATATGTGTATATATATATATACACACACACACACACACTTTCAAATGAATTTGTGAACATCTTTACTTATTCTGGAAACGAATGATACTTATATTTATTGCAAATAGGTTCTCCTAGTTTGCAGATTAAATGTTGTTTTCTTTGTATCATAAGGTATTTTATGCAGCCAAATCTATCACATTTTTAAAATTTGCATTTTCTCAAGATATCAAATCCTTTCTTACTTTGTTATATGAAAGATGCACTTATTTCATAGGCAATCAAAACATTACAATAAATTGTTTTCAGTACCAATTATAATTATTACTCATACAAATATTTGTACCTGCATATTATCTTAGTTGCTGCCAAAAGTTTAACTTTAAAGAAAGACATATGCTTATCAGGCAAGTAGAACTGATTAGTTAAAATTTTTAAGGATCTACTAAACAGGATTGATTGCAGTTAAGTGTTTTACACTGAAAACCATGCTAATATATTTGTAATACATTTTATCTATCAAATTATAATATCTTGAGACATATTCTCAATGAGGCAAAAGGCTTAAAAATATAGAAAATCATTCATTAATCACATTGATCTTATACATTTTACTGAGAAATTTCCAGCATTTCAAAAGACAAATCACTATCTAAATATGGACTTCACTAAAGTGAGGATGGTTGTTGAAGAAACGTCCATGTAATTATATCTTAGTAAAATATAATTTTCTGATTTTTAAATTCTAAATTGAAGAATTATAGTTGAATATATTTATATGGTACAATGTGATGCTGTAATTTAAAAACACAATGTCCAGTAAAGAAATCAAACCAATTAATGGATCCATCACCTAAATATTATCCTTTTTGGTGGTGAGAACATTTGAAATTTGCTCTCTTAGTGATTTGAGATGTCCAATACAACATCATTTACTAGGTTCACCATGCTATGCAAAATATTTCAAAGAAAAAATACTTATTCCTCCTGTCTGAGACTTTTTATCTATTGACCATCCTCTCCCCATCCCCCCATGACCTCAGCCTCTGGAAATCACCATCTTTGCTTCTTCGAATTTAATCATTTTAGTTTTCACATGTAAGTAAGAACATACAATATTTGGCTTTCTGTGCCTGGCTTATCTCATTTAGCATAATGTTCTCCAATTCCATCCATGTTGTTGCAAATGACAATATTTCTTTCTTTTTTAATGCTAAATACTATCCCATTGTGTATATACACCACATTGTCTTTATACATCTAGTGATGGACACTTAGATTGATTCCATAACTTGATTACGGTGAATAGTGCTGCAATAAGCATGAGAAAACAGACATCTCTTCAACATGCCGATTTCAAATCTTTTGGGTAAGATACCCAGAAGTGGGATTGCTGGAATATAGAGTAATTTTGTTTTCAGTTTTTTGAGAAACCTCCATAAAGTTTGTGTAATGGGTGTTCAGAGTGTCAGATTTGCACATATAGTTTGAGAACTCCCACGAAGCGTGTGCAAGGTTCCCTTTCTGCCACATCCTCTTCAGCCCTTATCTTTTGTGTTTTCTATAGTAGCCATTCAAACAAGTGCTATATAACAGCTCATTGTGATTTTATTTGGCATTTTCTTAATGATTAGTGGCATTGAGGATTTTTTTCATATACCTGTGGCCATTTGTATGTTTTCTTTTAAGAAATATTGATTCATGTCCCTTACTCATTTTCAGCTGAATTATTTGTTTCATTTGTATAGAGTAGTTTAAGTTTTTTATGTATATAATGTATATAAATATATATATACACACATAAGTATATTTTTTGGATATTAACCCCTTATCAGAAGGATGGCTTGCAAATATTTTCTCCAAATCTGTAGTTTGTCTCTTTATTAATTGCTTTATTTGTTTTGTAGAAGGTTTTAAAACTGTAATCCCATTTGTCTATTTTTGCTTTTGTTGCCTGAACTTTTGGGGTCAAATCTAAAAAATTTTTGCCCAGACCAATGTCTCGTAGTTTTACCTTTATGTTTTCTTTTAATATATTTAGAGTTTCAGATCATATGTGTTAATCTTTAATCTATTTTGAGTTGATTTTTGTTATTGATTTGAGATAGGAGTCCAATTTTATTATTCTGCATATGCATATACAGTTACACAGTATAATTTTTTAAAGTGATTGTCCCTTTCCCAGCACGTATACTTGGCACCTCTGTGGAAAATCAATTGATTATACCTGTTAGGGTTGAATTCTGGGCTCTGTATTCTACTACATTTATTGATGAGTCTATTTTTATGACAATACCATGCAATTTAAATTAGCACCAATTTGTAGTATAGTTTAAAATTATGTGACGTAATGCTTTAAGCTTTGTTCATTTTCCTCATGATTTGCCTTAGCTATTTGGGTTTTATTGCAGTTTTATAAACTTTTAGAATCTTTTCTGTTTCTATAAATAAAAGTTGGATCTACAGATTGAATGTAATTCTTACAAACATTCCAATGTCATTTTTCATAGGAGTTGCATTAAATCTGTGGATTGCTGTGGGTGTTACTGACATTTTAACAATATTAATTCTTCTAATTCATGAACATAGAATATATTTCCATTTATTTGTGTCTTCTTCAATTTCTTTCAATAGGGTTTTAAAGTTTTAGTGTACAAGTCTTTCACCTAGTTGGTTAAATTTATCCATAAGTTTTTTTTGAAACTATTGTAAATTGAATTGTTTTCCTGATTTCTCTTTCAGGAAGTTTGCTGTTAATGTATAGAAATGCTACTGATTTTTGTGTGTTGATTTTGTATTCTACCATTTTGATGAATATGTTCATTAGTCTTAACACTTTTATGGTAGAGTCTTCAGGATTTTCTATGTATAAGATCATATTATCTGCAAAGAGCAATAATTTCACTTCTGTTTTTATTTGGATGTCTTTTGTTTCTTTTTCTTTCCCAATTAATCTGGCAAGAACTTCTAATAATATGTTGAATAGAAGTGGTAAGAGTGTGCATACTTGTCTTGTTCCAGATAGTAAAGGAAAGGGTTTCAATTTTTCACCATTGAGTATAATGCTAGCTGTGGATTTACATTATACGGCCTTTATTATGTTGAGCTACATTCTTTTCCTACCTCATTTTGAGAGTTTTATCATAAAAGGATGTTTAATTTTGTAAAATTCATTTTCTTTAACTCGTGAAATGATTATACAGTTTTTATCATTCATTCTGTTAATGTGATACGTAACACTTGCTGATTTGTGTATGTTGAAACATCCTTGTATCCCAGGGACAAATCACACTTGTTTATGGTGAATTATCCTTGTAATGTGTTGTCGAATTTGATTTGCTAATGTTTTGTTGAAGACTTTTGAAACTATGTTTATCAGGAATATTGGTCCATAGTTTTATTTTTTGTTGTATCCTTTTCTGTTTTTGCTGTCAGGGTAATGCTGGCCTCATAGAATGAGTTTGGAAATATTCTCTCCTCTTCAATTTTTCTGGAAAGTTTGAAAAGAGTTGCTATTACTTCCTCTTTAAATGTTTAATAGAATTCAGCAGGAAAGCCATTATGTCCCAGACTTTTTATTACTGATGAAATCTTACTCATTATGAGACTCTTGAGATTTTCTATTTCTTCATGATTCAGAATTGGTAGGTTTTACGTTTCCAGGAATTTATTCTCTTTTTGTATATTATCAGATTTATTGGCATTGTTCATTACAGTCTTTATAGTCCTTTATATTTCTGAGGTATTAGTTGCAATGCCTCCTTTTTTCACCTCTGATATTAAATCTTTGAGTCTTCTTTTTTTAATCTAGCTGAAATTTTGTCTATTTTGTCTATCTTTCAAAACACTCACTTATTGTAATCTTTTATATTGCTTTACCAGTCTATATTTCATTTATTTCTGGTCTGATATTTATTTCTTATTTTCTCTGCTTACCTTGGGATTGGTTGTTCTTCCTTTACTATTTCCTTGAGGTGCAAAATTATTTGTTTATTTTAGACCTTTCTTCTTGTTGGATGAAGGCATTTATTGCTATAAACTTTTCTCTTAGAACTGCTTTTGTTATATCCATAAATTTTGGTATGTTGTGTTTCCATTTTTATTTGTCTCATTTTTTTCCTTTTAATCTATTCATTAATCCATGGGTTGTTCAAGAGCTTGTTGTTTGCCTTTCATGTATTTGTGAATTTTCTGGAACTCCTTATTTCTGGAACTACTTATTTCTGTTTAATACAATTATTGTCAGAAGAGGTATTTTATACCATTTTAGTCTTCTTAAATTTTCTAAGACTTATTTTGTGGCCTAACATATGATTTATCCTGGAAAAGACTCCATATGTGCTTAAGAAGAATTTGTATTCTGTTGTTGTTGGATGGAATGCTCTCTATTCTTTTACATCCATTTGGTCTGAAGTGTTGTTCAGGTCCAATATTTTCTTACTAAGTTTCTATCTGGATGATCTTTCCATTACTGAATGTGGGATAGTGAAGGCATCTACTATTATTATATTACATTTTGTCTTTCCCTTCAGATCCTTTAATATTTGCTTCATATATTTTGGTGTTCTGAGGTTGAGTGCATATATATTTGCAATTATTATAACCTCTTAATGAATTGACACTTTTACCATTATAAAATATTCTTCTTTCTCTCTTTTTACAATTTTTTACAGTTTTACAAAACTTAAAGTCTATTTTTTCTGATCTAGCTATTCCTGCTCTCTTATAGTTTCCATTTACCTGAAATGTATTTTACATTCCTTCACTTTCAGTCAATGGGTGTCTTTAAAAGGAAGATAAATCTCTTATATGAAGCACATAGTAAGACCTTGCATTTTTTAAAATTCATTCAGTTATTCTACAACTTTTTTTTTTTCTTTTCTTTTTTTTTCTTTTTTTGAGACCGAGTCTCGCTCTGTGGCCCAGGCTGGAGTGCAGTGGCCGGATCTCAGCTCACTGCAAACTCCGCCTCCCGGGTTTACACCATTCTCCTGCCTCAGCCTCCCGAGTAGCTGGGACTACAGGCGCCCGCCACCTCGCCCAGCTAGGCCGTCCGTCTCGGCCTCCCAAAGTGCTGGGATTACAGGCTTGAGCCACCGCGCCCGGCCAATTCTACAACTTTTTATTGGAAAACTTCATTAATTTAAATTTAAAATAATTATCAATAGGTAAGGACTTACTACTGTCCATTTGTTAATTGTTTTCTGGTGCCTTTGCAAATTTTTACGTTGTTTCTTCTTCTCTTGCTGTCTTTATTTGTGTTTTGATGTTTTTCTTAAAAGTGGTATCTTTTAATCTTTTCTATTCCTACTTTTGGCTAATGTGTCTACTGTAGAATTTTGTGGTTACCATGAGACTTACATGAAACTTCTTATACTTATGACAGTCTATTTAAAGTTGATAACAACTTAACTTTGATTAGATACTACTCTAAATTTTTATCTGCCACACACATTTTATGTTTTTGATGTTAGATCTTACATTACTTTTTAATATATGTCCATTGATAATTTATTTTAGCTGTACTTATTACTAATAATTCATTATTTTAACTCTCATTATAGAGGAAATATTGTACCACCATTATAGACCCAGAGCCTTCTGAATATGACCCTGTATTAATTATGCCATCAAGAGATCAAACCTGTGAATAACCTATTAAAGAAGGAAAAGAAAGAGAAAATGGCTAGAATATTTAAATAAATAATGGCTGCAAACTTCCCTAATGTGAAGAAAGATGTCAACATACAGGTACAGGAAGTGCAGAGGTCTCCAGTCAAATGCAACTCAAAAAGAAGTTGACTAACACACATAATAATCAAACTATCAAATATCACAGACGAAAAAAATTCTGAAAGCAGCAAAAATAAGAAATACGTCACAAACAAACGGACCACAATATGCATGTCAGTGGATTTCTTTGAAAAAAAATCTTTCAGACCAGAAGAGTGGAAATATATATTCAAAGTGCAGAAGAAAAAAACAAATACAAAACAGCAACCTTAAACCAACTGTTAACTAAGAATACTTTACTGAACAATGCTGTCTTTCAAAAATGAGGGAGAAAAAAATCTTTCCCAGACAAACAGAAGCTAGGAAATTCACCATTACCAGGCCTGCAATAGAGAAATTGCTAAAGGAAGCATTTAAACTAAATCAAAAAGCCAATAATTAATAGTATAAAACATTCAAAGGCATAAGAAATTAAAATTATTAGTAGAAACACTAATATACTCTGTGTATATATTAATTTTACTTTATTAATTACATGTAATCAAGAACAACAAAGAAACGATAGTAGACCCTTTACATATTGTTTTCTCTGTGTGAAATTATATACAAGTAAAGATTCAGAGAAAATATGGGATTATAGTGTTAAATGATTAGTAACAAAGGTGTATACAAAAGGGTTAGGTTGTCATATAACGAGGAAAAGAATATTACAAAAGGACCACAAAAGATACATTTGATTTTCTGAGATATTTGGCTAAGGTAAATGTATATCCCAAGGTAGTGACATTAATATTAAAAATGACTTTCTCTCTCTCTCTCTCTCTCTCTCCACTTGAAATCTTGTATGATTAAACTTTTAAAGTTGACTAAAATCCTAGATAAAGTATGCATCTGGGGAGATTCCAAGCAAAGTTAGAGAAAGGAGAGGGACAGTAAAACTCATTCTTATTATTTGTTTTAACTGTGACAAATAATAAACAACACACTGAAGTCATAGTGACATACTTTTACCCAGTGGTTCTTTGAGGAGAAAGAAGAGGTAAGGCAGGGTAACTCCAGTTTTTAAAGACTGATATATATTGCTTAAAATAAATGCCAGTCTTGCAAATAGTATTGTGTGTGTATTTGTGTTTTGGTGAATTAGTCATGTTTATTTATTTGGTTGGTTTCATACTTTTTCATTGTCGTTAGAAGTAATATACAAATATATAATTTCTTTCTTTTTATTAAATAATTTGTGGTTTAATTCATAATAAATCTAGAACATATGGGTGGAGTTTAAACTCAGCTAGCTGAATGCTCTGAGATGCAATTTTCAGAATCCTACTAGTGTTAATTGAAACACTACAGCTAATGTATCATACATCAAAATTAGATTAGACTTCATGGTATAAAATTCTGGCAAGGGATAAACATAAGGTGTTTCTTAAAATTTTGAGATAATATTTGCGAGAGATTATACTTGAGGGGAAAATGATATCTATATGGTAAATAAGAAAATTATTTACTACCTGATTTCTTGAAAGCTGGATGCCAGGAAAATGCCTCCAATGTCTGGTAAATTTACGTTTACAACCAACAGAATAGCATGTGAAAAAGAAATCAATTCAAGGCTACATATAATCAGTAATTCGTTTTTATATGTAAACACAGCACTTTAAATTCACAAAACTAATTATCCACTGTATGATTCAATAATATTTTTGTGTTTATTAATCCCATAGGATTCTATTTTATTGGAAATGAAGAGCTATTAAAATAGTGCCCAGTCAATGGTTACTACTTTCAGAATAAATTCTATGTACAGATTCATTTTATTGCATATATTAAATCCAAAACTAAAGTTAATATATCCAAAATATTTTGTGTAAAATTCCAAATGCTTTTTATAGCCTCATTATCTGAAATTTCTGGAGCTTGCAATATGAAAACAATCCTTGCATATCTAATATGCAGAGTAGCTTAACAATCAATGTGTTGAGTCAACTGTGCTCCAATTGGGAGTCAGGAGTACTCAATCTCAATCTTCCTGTGGTCAAAGTGAGTGCCTAAATGAGTAAATACTGAATGAGTATGTATGCGTACACAAAGTTAACGTATATGTGGTGTGTGTGGTTGAGAAAAAGAGACAGAAAATGAAGAAAAGAAGAAGACAGAAAGATAAAAAGAAGGAGAAGATAATAGAATAGAGTGAAAGAGAGAAGACTGGGTGGTTTGGAACAAAATTACTTAATATTTTTAAGTTTTCTTCAAGTAGGTGTATAGTACTTGCACTGCTATAAAAAATACCTGAAACAGGGTAATTTACAAGAAAAGAGGTTTAATTGACTCACAGTTCTGCAGGCTATACAGGAAGCATAACAGCTTCCAGGGAGGGCTTGGGAAACTTACCAACATGCCTGAAAGTGAAGGGAAACTGAGCACTTCACATGACTGAAGTGAGAGGAAGAAAGAGGGGGGGCTGCTACATACTTTTAAAACAACCAGATCTCACGATAACTCATTTTCATGATAACACCACCAAGGGGGATGGTGTTAAATCATGAGAAATCCCCCTTTTCGTGCGATCACCTCCCACCAAGCCCCACCTCCAACAGTGGGGATTACAATTCCACATGAGATCCAAACCGTATCTTAGGCTTGGATAACCATCTCTAATATTCCTGAATCAGTTAGGATGCTTTCAAGTACAATAACAGAACACTCCACTAAAAAAGTTTAAATCCATAAGTAGTTTATTTGATCATAACTAGAAACACAGAGAAAGATTATGGCATGGATAATTTGAAGACATAATGATATTGTCAAGGGCTATCTTTTGATATCTTCCATCTTTTGAGTGTTATTTTCTTAGTATGAATTTCATCCTTATTCAATACAATGCAACATTTCCAGGCATCACCACCTCACGCAGTCCCCTTCAGAGTTAGAAAACGGAAGTTCTCATGTTTCTGACTGAACATCTAAAACACTCTTTTTCAGAAGTTCTTCAGTAATCTTTCCTTCGACATTCATTCACCAAAATTACATCTTACATGTATCCGAACTAATAAAATATGTGGAGAACAGGGTTTCTAGAATGGCTTACACTAGTTAACATCAAACCACTTGGTAAAGAAACAGGTGACTAAGTGGTCAGATAGGAATTATAAAATTATAGTATCTCCCTGGAGATTATGTTGTCGTGACTGACAAGTAAGATCTGAAGATATGCTTAGTCATGTTTTTGGCAATATGGGAAACATAATAAAAGTAGATAAAACTACCTTTTGTAGGATAATAAGTGATAATTTTTTGTATTGTTTAACCATGTACAGTTTATATTTAAGTGGTGATTAAGAAAACCACCAGTTCTTTATCACCCTGTTATTAAGTGACATGCCTATGTATCTTCCCTTTGTATTTGGTAAAACTGTAGTGATTTATTTGTAGCCAAAATAATTCAGAAGAATTTATGCCTCATAGCTTTCAAAACTAGGATATAAAAGCCAATGCAGCTTCAGCTTCCTGCTTGGATTGTTTGCACTCGGAGCCTCGAGCCACCAAATAAAAAGTCCAAAAATTTTGACGCTGCCATACTATGAGGAGCGTCAGGCTACCCAGAGTGGCCACGTGTAGGTGCTCCAGTAAATGTCCCTAAGTAAAATTCTAGCTAAGATCAAGAGTCAACTGCCAGACACGTGAATAAGCCAAAGTGGCTATTACCTGGGAATCAGCCTGGGGACACAAACTAGAACACCTACATGTGGCCTGTTGTAGTAAGCTGTAAGATTAATAATTGCCATAATGCCTACTCAAACATCTAACAGGGCCTACACTATATGTCACTTAGCATCATGATGTAACCTTACCTGGGGACTTCCAGTCGTGGCCGAGAGATTGCCGGGTCTCTATACAACAAACATGACCTGAAAACCCTGGTTGCCCTAGAGACAAGGCCACCTCAACAAAGACGCAACTTACATAAGCCTTAAAACAAAGCTTTACCCTTACAAACATGGCTTAAACTCTCTCTATAAAAGAAACACCTGGTAACTCACCCGAACTGAATAGACATGTTAGAAAGGGGAAAGAATCTATCAAATGCTGATAATGTTCTTTGGACTGCGACCTTTCATATGGTTTGGCTGTATTCCCACCCAAATCTCACCGTAAATTGTAATAATCCCCATATATCAAGGGCAGGGTCGGGTGGAGACAATTGAATCAGGGGGGTGATTCCCCCCATACCTTTCTCATGGTAGTGAATAAGTCTCATGAGACCTGATGGTTTTATAAATGGGAGATCCCCTGCAACAAGCTTTCTTGTCTGCCACCTTGTAAGATGTGCCTTTGCTTCTCCCTTGCCTTCCACCATGATTTTGAGGCCTCCCCAGCCATGTGGAACTGTGAGTGCATTAAACCTCTTTCCTGTATAAATTACCCAGTCTTGGGTATGACTTTATTAGCAGCATGAGGACAACTACTACAATCATCTTGGTCAGATGGTCATTTGACCCCCGACCGTATCTGTCCCAGGCCACTAACCTGCTTCTGCTGCTCATCTTGTAAGAACACTACCAGAATAAGCTGCTTGAATATCGAATGGTGCTTCAGATTCAGCTTTGTTGTGAATAGGTGGAAAAGGGAAAAGTTGTCCCTGGGGAAGTGGCTCAGCTAGGACCACCCAAGACGCCCAGACACAACACCTGTCTGTGTGGCCCGAGTTTCTTCATAGCCTGGTGGCCTCAGGATAGCCAAACTTTTTACATTAAGCTTCAGGACTCCAAAAGAGTGTTCCAGCAATCAAAGTACAACACCTCGATGATTACAGTCCAGCTGCCAACTGACTTCAGCCACACGAGACACCTCCAAGCAAAAACTTGGATCTTCCCTCGAGAAGATAACTTCCATAATTATCTCCTAACCCACAGAATCCATAGCATAATAAAATAGTTGTTTATGCTAGCAAGTTTTATGGTAGTTTGTTACTCAGCAATAGAAACTAGAATATGAACACTTTCACATTCACTACCTTGTTTCATTCTAAAAATAAATTTCACAATTAGACATTTAACAGGCATTTTTAATTATATCTTATAGGTGATAAATTGAGGGCTAGACAGTTCAAGCAGGTTTTCATAGATCGTGTGCCAAAAATGTGGCCACGCACTAAGAGCCAGAACTTTTAACATAACTACATGTTCATATTATGTTGTATCTTATAGTTTCTCTGTGAAACAGATCCACAAGTGTTTAAAGCAGCATTCTATGCAGCAAATATGCCAAGCACTGTGACAGGTATTGGCAAAATAAAATAAAAAAAATTGATTACTTTTCCTCAAGGCATTTACAGTCAAGTAGGAATGCAGAACTTTAATCCAACAAATACAGCACAACTAAATAGGTCTTATAATATTATTTTGCATATGATAAAAATGATTATGGAAATAACATAAAGACTGGATTTAAAAGCAAGATGGATGTGTCAGGCTGTGAGGAAAGGTGTTAACTAGAGTCACAGAGAACAGAAAAGAATAGCACGTGAAAAAAATTCCATTCAAGGCTGCATATAATCAGTAATTAGTTTTCATGTCTAAACACAGCACTTTAAATTCACAAAACTACTTAGCCACGGTATAATTCAATAATATTTACGTGTTTATTAAGCCCATAGGATTCTCTCTCTTTTACTTTTTAATTTTTAAATTTTTTTTTTTTTTTTTTTTTTTTTTTTTTTTTTTTTTTATTTTTTGGGGAAATTGT
>NW_016805834.1:1154758-1170679 GCF_001698545.2 Rhinopithecus bieti
TTTTTTTTTTTTTTTTTTTTTTTTTTTTTTTTTTTTTGAGACAGAGTCTTGCTCTGTCACCCAAGCTGGAGTGCAGTACAACCTCCACCTCCCAGTTTAAGTCATCCTCCCACCTCAGCCTCCCAACTAGCTGGGACAACAGGCACATCCCACCATGCCCAGATAATTTTTGTATTTTTTACTAGAGACAGGATTTTGCTATGCTGGCCAAGCTGATCTTAAACTCCTGGGCTCAAGTGATCCACCTGCCTCAGCCTCCCAAAGTGTTGGGATTACAGGTGTAAGTCACTGCGTTAGGCTTTGCCAAGAGAATTTAATTAAAATATCTGAATTAGGAAATTATAAATGGAGGTGACAAGAAGTTGAGATACACAGGTTAAGTTCAATGTAGTTAGGTAACTGGTGGTGGTGTGTAATGTTAGTTTCCACATAAGGAAAATCATAAAAACAACTTAGTTAAAGAATAATCATCTAAGGACAGAAATATTATTTTGAGAAAAAAGGAAGGGAATGCACATTTATTAAGCACCAAGCACATAACAGATGCTAGCGTATGAACTTCAGAAATGTTATAGTTCAATTCTAATAACAACCTCAGTTATTCTAGTCTTGCTTTATTTGAAGATAATTAAGGTAAAGCTCAACATATAGTTTTAATGTTAAGCTATAAAGGCAGAGAGGAAGTGGATGAACATTGTGTGTGGGAGATAAAGCAAGAGAAAAAACACAGAGGAGGGAGTCGGTGAATAAAAAAAAAAAAAAAAAAAAAAACAGTAGGACGTGGATGTTTAGCTACACATGTTGGACATGGCCCAGGGATGAGAGGCCTTGAAGATGAATATGAGAACTTGGAAACTTGGATTTGATTTGGCAGAAACAGGGAACCACTACGGATTCTTGGGTCAAGATGTGTGCAAAAGGATGCTTTAGGGTGATGAATATGAGTGGGATGAAATGAGACTGGGAGAAGCCATGAACCAGGGAAAGAAGCCAAGAGACCGTAAGACATATTAAATCTGAGATAAAATAATATCTAGCTTATTTCTTAACATCCCTTTCTCACTGATGATAGTGAAAATATTTTGGGAACTTTCACAAGTTCCCATGTTAATAGTTCAAACATGATTTTTCTCTCTTTTCTATCTGTACGTAAGACTGAACTAAGTAAGCACAAGAAAGTGGGAGAGAAAAATTAATTCCAAATCTATAATTATAGGACATTTGGCAATACTGAAAATCAAACCCCTTTGTTAATTACAGAAAGTAAGCATCTCAGACTATAAAATCAAGTATCTCAGAAATACACAGTTCCTTAATTTTATTTAAATTAGTTTAATAAGGACCATGTACTGCCATCTTGACTGGCTGATTGGAAGGTACTTACAGACTTGCTTGGTGCTTGGAAATGGGTAATAATGTTTAATCTTCAGACCACTGTTGTCAGCTGCCACTGTCATTTTTAATGTCAAGATTCTAGCGTCCCCTGATCCTGATTCCAAATCACAAATGCAACCTGTGCTGAAGCTGAAATCTACACTAAGATCCATCCCTGCAACACAAAGCTATCACTACTGAGGTCTCCACATCCTCTCTGCAGTCACCCACTATCTACTCACCTTAGTAATCTTCCTTTCTCTTCAGTATCTCTCTCTTTCTCTTTTCTTTCTCTCACCCTCACCATTCTTCTCCCCTTCTCCTCAAAGGCATTCTCTCTTCTCTTTCTTTAACATCTTGCACGATAACATTAGTAGTTCAAGCTTTAGGAAGAAAAAGCCAAGAACCTACAAATTTAACTTGTAGGTTCATCCTTCTTGGGGTTCCATAACAAAGTTCTCCCGGAAGGCAAGGGGGTATAGCAGCTTTCTGCCAGATTTCTGAAATTAAATAGAAAAAAAAACTGCATGAAAAAAAAACACTAAAATTTTCATATCTCAATTAAGGAAGAAGACTGTGGATATTTCTTTTGGCAATATGGAAAACACTTTTTAAATTTAGTATACAAGCCTCAGTCAGTGACACAGCTAATTTTTTCTTGGACGTATACATGTTCCATTGGAAATAAAGACATTCCAGAAGTACATGTGCTTGTGTAAGCATTTTGAGTAACAGGGATAGATTTTCCTTACATTGACTTAATCATGCTCTCTGACAGCATTCCCCCAGTTTTCATAATTGGAAAGGTGGTCTGAGTGCTATTTTTTTCCCCAAGTATTTGGTTCCCCCACTGTGTGCAGGGGTCACATTCCCTGTCTCACTGACATAATTCTTGGCTGTGTGACTTCCCTTGCTCAATCGATATGACAGACATAACAAATAAGACTTTTGAAAGGAAGCTTTAATAACCATTTTGTGATTTCATTATTGCTCTTTTCCTCCTACCATAGCCCAGTAACACACTGGTAATGCAAAATATGACTCATAAAATAACATTATTTTAATATTAAACAAATGTATCATTTTCAAAGAACTATAAATAAGTTTCTTTATTGGTGCTTAGAAAATAAAAAGATAGACCTTCGTTATCTCCTTTTCATTGTTGCTCACTCTTATTGAGGCTTGATGGATCCAAAGGATGGTGATGAGATAGGCTGTTTATAAGACTTCCTGACATATGGTGCTGGAGTCATTCTGTTAAAAAATGTCAGGCAGCTAGAGAACCGAGGAGGCTTTATTTTTGAGTGGTGTCTTTATAGTGAGCCTTGCCAGAGAGATGTCTCCTCACTGAGGTGAGACGGTAGAAGATGGACGGTGGAAGGGAAAGATGATCAAATGCCATGGGCGACATACAGTGGTTAGTGTCTGTGGCCATGTTCTGTTTCTTTTCATTCCTGATTAAGATCAGTCAGTCAAGACGCCAGAAGATATTTTATCACCTAGAAGACAAAAAGTCAATAAAATGAACATTCCCTAAACTGTCTGCTCAGACGGAACACCACTTAATCACTTACACTATTTCTTTCATTTTCTATTTTTCTTTTACATTTAGGATTGACAAAATTGGAAAGGGAGCTAAGGGTTAGTGAGCATGTTCCTTATACCAGTACAGGATGATAGTTAAGTTTATAGGTGATGGAGATGCGCTGTTTACATTTAAGTCCAAACTCTGCCACTAAATAGTTGTGCAACACTGGGATACTTGTACTACTATTTGTCCAATAAGACTACTATTTGTCCAACTTTCGGCAGGGCGCAGTGACTCACGCCTGTAATCCCAGCACTTTGGGTGGATCACGAGGTCAGGAGATCGAGACCATCCTATCTAACATGGTGAAACCCCGTCTCTACTAAAAAATACAAAAAATTAGCTGGGCGTGGTGGCGGGCACCTGTAGCTCCAGCTACTCGGGAGGCTGAGGCAGGAGAATGGTGAGAACCCGGGAGGCGGAGCTTGCAGTGAGCCGAGATCATGCCACTGCACTCCAGCCTGGGCGACAGAGTGAGACTCTGTCTCAAAAAAAAAAAGAATAATACTAACTTTCAGAAGATTATCTTAAAGGTTAATATTAAATGAGTCAATATATAAAAAGTACTTAGAATTGTTCCTGAGGCACAGTAGGCACATAGTGTTATATATTCATTTTTCATTAAAATCTCTTAAAATTCCAGGTGATGGTATCTAGTTTGAGGAAGAAGACTTATGCACAGAATGGTTAATCAATATTCTCAAGATCATTTAGTCAACAAATTGTTAATTTTAAGATATAAATGTGTCAATCTTACAACGCTTACCTGCCTACTTAGGATGGGCAATGGGTGGCTTAACTAAACGAAAGGGAGAGTGGCGCATTGGCAACTGGTGAAATGAACTGTGCTGAATTAAATTGTAGTAATGCAAATATTTAAGATGATTTCAAATAACCAAGTAAAGTAAATTGTGGGAAAAACGAGTGATTCAAGCAAAAGAATAACTTTCTTTTGTTTAGTTCCTGATAGATTTTTGTATTACTATTTTGTAACAGAAAATGAGAGGTGCATAAAGAATTATGAAAAAAATCACCAAATTGTACTTCCATTCTGGACCCTCCCAGTAGAAATACTGGAGCTACTATCCTTAGAATTCACTAATATTCATATCAAGTGTAGACATCTGGCCTTCTCTTTTAGATTTGGCCTAGAAGGCTAATAGGGACTCTGTTTAATTTTGAATGTCTTGCACATTTATTATAAGGAGATGTAGAGAGTACAAGACCATCATCCTCCAAGACTGCATAAGTGACCAGGCATCTCCAGGGATAATCCAGGCTGAACCTGTGTGAAATTGGCTCAACCTGCACGTGGAGACAATAAAGAAAAATATCATAGCCACTCTAATACATTGAAAATAAAATGGCTGTTATCATAACAGGTAATGCTGTGTTATAATCAGTTCAGGTACACAGCTGAAATGAAAGAAAGATTATTTAGAAATCTTTAGAAAGAAAGATTATCTCCTGCTTTTTTTTTTTTTTTTAAACAAAATTTTTTTGTCTCATACATCTGAGAAAACAATGTTTTGGGGTTTTTTTTGTAAAGACCTGGCTTTTTTTTTTTAACAATAATTCATTGTCTCATACATCTGAGAAAACAATGTTTTGGGGTTTTATTTGTAAAGACCTGGCATTTTATTCTTGCTAAGAAGCCAGCTAGCAGTGTGCTTAAAGATTCAAAAGGACTTAGAGAAGCAGTCTTTCTTTCTTGTTCATATTTATCATTTTTTCTTTTTTTTAATAGAGATGGGGCCTCTCTGTCACCCATGCTGAGGTGCAGTGGCGCAATCATATCTCACTAAAGCCTCAAGCAATCCACCCACCGTAGCCTCCCAAAGTGCTGGGATTACAGGCATGAGCCACCATACCCACACATATTAATTTTTTATATGCTGGATTTTTATTAAAACTCAAATGTGGCAATCAGAATTCTTTCTAGCAGAGTCTCCTATACAATTAAGTACCCAGTAGGTGAAATTTCATTAATAGGAACAACTTCAAGGAAAGATTGTATTTGATGCATCTCGATGTCCTCTTACTCCAGAACCACACTTGGCATTTATCCTAGCAGTTATCTAACAATTTTCACACTAGGGTTCATGGCAATGCTAAAAATTTTATATATGTTCATACTGAGGGATGGCTTGCATCTCAGCATTTTGTAATTATTCCACTTTACCTCCTGCTTCCTGGGGTCATTTTTGCTGTCCCAGTCTGCTCAGGGTCCTGAATATTACAAATCTGATGTACTTCATACTACAGACCCCTTGCAATCTAAGTGGTTGAATGATTGAATGATGACTAAAATCCCAGCTTCCAAAAGCTAAGAATGAATAAGAGGCTAGGTGACAGTCTGGAGAGCAGAGATCAGATTTTTCCTCTGCTACTGTTCTGTGGAATGACAGGGGTCATTTGGACAAATCACACTGTGTTGTAGTTTCTTCCTTTTCTTCCTCTACGAAGAAGGTTAGTAAATGTGCCCTCTCTCACTCTCTCTCTCTTAAAAAAAAAAAAAAAAAATTTTGTGGTAGTAATCAATTAGATAATGATTGTGAAGCTTGTGAAGCTCTTTACACTGCCCAGAGAAATTACTGATGCAAGTAAAAGGCATAACATAATTTGTTTTCTTTACAACTATTAGAATAACTAATATTCGTGTGCTATTTCAAGCCAGAATGCCTTCCCAAGGCACTAAAATGCATACTATGTGAGGTGTCAAAGTTTTGGGTGACTAAAAGGAAACCTACTAAAATCATGACAAATAGCAAATTTCGGGGAGGTGTAATATAAAATTATAGTTGAAGGATCAGTACCTTTATTTTTTATTATATTTATTATTATTATTTTTTGAGACTGAATCTCGCTCTGTTGCCCAGGCTCGAGTACAGTGCTGCGATCTCAGCTCATTGCAACCTCTGCCTCCTGAGTTCAAATGATTCTCTTGCCTCAGTCTCTCAAGAAGCTGGAATTACAGGCACACACAACCATGCCCGGCTAATTTTTTTTGTAGTTTTGGTAGAGACATGGTTTTGCTATGTTGGCCAGTCTGATCTTGAACTCTTGACCTCAAGCGATCCACCCACCTTGGCATCCCAAAGTACTGGGTTTACAGGCATGAGCCACACTGCACCTGGTCTAATACCTTTAATTTATAAAAAATTCTTTACAGACCAGTAAGAAACCCCTCAAAATGTTATAGAAAAATCAGCTTAGAATGTAAATTCATATAAAAAAATGAAAATAAAAACAAAAAAGGGGTCAAACACATGGAAAATATATTTAGACATACTAGTGGCGAGTATCTGAGTCACTGGCAGCAAATCTGCGTGGTTCTGCACAACCTCAATTCTTGCCTTCTCAGAAGAAAAAATTTGACCGAGGGGCATAAGGGAGGAAAAGAGACCAAGGGAAGTTTCAAAGCAGAAGTGGAAGTTTATTGAAAAGCTTTAGAGCGGGAAAGAAAGGAAAATGCATTTGGAAGAGATCTAAATAGGCAACCTGAAGAACAAATGCTATGTTTAACCTTGATCCTCGGATTTCATAGGCTGACCCACCTCCACCATTTTGTGCTCCTTTCCCAAGATCTTTTCTTTAGGGTGGACTGCCCTCCTGTGCAGTGCCCTGCTTACCCTTGGGAAGTGAGCACACGCAGAGTGTTCAGGAAGTTGAACGCATGCCCATCTGAGGCTTTCTTCCCTTTTCCAGTGGTGTGCCTCCAGTAGGTTATCCTCTTCCATTTAATCTCTTAATGCACATGCTTGGGAGGTTGTATCTCCCTGGCATCTGCATTTAATCAACACTTTAGTGCAACAGTTGTGGACCATGAGGAAATGGCTTCTCCAGGCACGAGTTGTGAGTTTATCACTTCTAGAAAGGCAATGTAGTAATTGCCAGACCATCGCCTGACATTCCCAGTAGGTGCGGGAAGAGCCCTCTCCTGCCTCGCTCACGCCTGTCTAAATATCGGTAAAATGCCTCTTTCAAGAGCTCAAGGCCCTAAATCTTTGGGGGAAAATGGACAAAGGTCAGTCTTCTGTAACTGCTTCCTGCTAACAAAGGGGCAGTGATGGTTCTGTGGGTCTTGGCCTCTTTCTAGCTGTCCGGGAAGGCGGGTGACTCCGTGGGTTGGTGAAAGTTGTATGCAGCCAGGTTCAAGAGAGACAGGGGTAGGGTTTTGCCTCTTTCCGAACCCACTGTTGGGCAGTCTAGGGGTCTCATGTAGAAGGTGCCTCTTGAATATTGAAAGAATGGTACCCCTTACTGGGGATCATCTGGAGTTTGATGGCCTGAAGGTGAGAGGAGACAAATTGGGTTATTAGAATTAGAAGGCCGGGGGTGGTGGCTCAGGCCTGTAATCCCAGCACTCTGGGAGGCCGAGGCGGGCGGATCACGAGGTCAGGAGATCCAGACCATCCTGGCTAACATGGTGAAATCCCGTCTTTACTAAAAAAGACAAAAAAATTAGCCGGGTGTGGTGGCGGGCACCTGTAGTCCCAGCTACTCAGGAGGCTGAGGCAGGAGAATGGCATGACCCCGGGAGGTGGAGCTTGTCGTGAGCCGAGATCGGGCCACCGTACTTCAGTCTAGGAGACAGAGTGAGACTCCGTCTCGGAAGAAAAAAAAAAAAAAAAGAATTAGAAGAATGTTAAAGCAAAATAAGGTGTGAGGAGAGCTTCAAAAATTCTGAGGCTGCCAACATACCCAGATAACTGGCGGCTATAGTCATGCCCGCAAAATCTTGGGTGTGTGGGGCTGCCAGCCGGTTCCAATATGTACACAGAATTAGAGTATGGATATTTGCCACCCCTAACAATAGTAATCAAATAAATAGAAAGAAAAGTAATAATCTGATGTTCTTTTCCCAATCTTTCCACTTAACAAAACTTAAAATGGCTAGTAATAAATATGTTTTGTGGCTATATGCAATATGCTAAAACTTTTGTCATTAGATATCCAAAACTTTTTTTAAAAGTCCTTTTACTAGAATTCCGTTTTTTTTATATTCATTGTAAGGGGAAAATCAGATAAATTCACCAAAATATTTGTAACAGATGTATATTGCATCATTTTTATGATATAAGTGTCTTTTGATAGGGTTTTACTTATGTTATGATGGGCACCTACAAAAAGGTAGCAGGCAGCCTCTAAATGGAAATAGCTGGATACGTAGATAAATAAATATGTAGAGAAGTACAGAGGATATTCATGTTAAACTACTTTTTACATATACATACATATACATGCACACAAACATACATACACTAATGTATCTGTAAACAAAATATACTTCATATTAAGGCATACAAGAGAACAAAAATACTGTGTTGATAAATAAATATAAGTAATTGTTAACATTAAAATCATGAGCAATACAAATTATATGTTAGTGACTACGATTTTAAGAGTTGGAGCAAAGATTTAGAAAATTTGTCTCTTGTTTTTTACCCTTTCTTGAATCAAAGCTAAAAGGAACCTTCTAAAACCTGGGAGATAGCCTATAATATAACTAATAACTGATCTGATCTGGCCAAATGGATAGGGAAGATATTGATGCATATTCACATATGTATTTTTATATGTGAGGGCAGTTTTAATGCCAAATTGCAAAGTAATTAACTCCACCTTGCCAGTTACAAACCTTTGTTCTCACATCAGTTACACATTATAACTGAAAAACTGCTCTTAACAAAAGCTCTAAAATCCATCTGCAGAAAAATATCCATTGTAACCTTACCCAATAATATTTGTACTTCACCTTTAGAATTATCTACACCAATGTTTTCAGATTTAGGGAGCGTTGGGAGATGTATTTTGAGATCTCCCTCTCTGCCAAAACACACTGGATTAGTGGTATCTTCCTCTATCTCCACACCCTGCAGGGGCCCTGGCAGAAAATGATATCTACTGGAAGTGGCTAGTGGGCTAACAGACCTTGAGCAGAGTCAGTTTCAAATAATCCTATCAGTCTGGGGGCAATAGGGACAAACTCAGCTTGCCTTCCATCTCTAGAGTGACCGGGGTATTCTGTAAGAGAGGGCTATTTTGTAAAACAGAGTTAACCAGTCTGGCTTTCAAATTTGCTAGAATCTTTAGGGATTTCAGATGTAGATAAAATGTTCTGTACTCTACTCACTCTGTTCCAGTTTTACACTGTATAATAATACCAGCTAACATCTATGAAGATACTCTGTTCTCTCCACTCTTCTAAATGCTTTGTATATGTTAATTTATTTAAACCTCTTGAGGCTGAAATTACCACTTTCATCTCCATTTTATGTATATTAAAAAATAAATACAAACTAAGGAAGAGAGAGGAGAATGTTTCTGTAGCTTTTATATAGAAAAAAACAGAATGTCTATCCAAGCAGTTTGACCCTAGAGTCTGTGATACAGAAAGGGGGCAGAGAAGTGCTGGGTGGGGAAAGATGGGATCCCTGGTGAGGGCTCCATTCCTGGGCCTGTGCCTAGGGGCCTGAGGACAAGCATTTCTGCTTTTGCACCCAAATGTTACATTTTCCAAGACCACTCTGGCCCACAATGCCCCGCTTCCTGTGCCCATAAAAACCCTGAGACCCTAGCAGGCACACACACAGGCGCTGGATGTCCAGAGGAACACACGAGGAGAAGAACACACTGACAGATGTCGGTAGGCTCTTGATGGTGGAATGACGTGAACTCCAAGGGGAATTAGGCTGAGAGTCCGGCGGCTGAGCGGCCCAACTCCAGGGGAAGTCCACCTTCCCACTCCATCCCCCTGCTGGCTCCCTAACCATCTGCTGAGAGCTAATTCCACGCTTCAATAAAACTTTCCACTTATTCTCCAAGCCCATGTGGTGGTCTGATTTTTCCTGTAGGCTATCTAAGTGAGCTGATTCACAAGCTGCCTCCAGACAGCTAAGCTGAAAGAGCGCACTGGAATACACGCCCACTAGGGCATTGGGAGCTGTAAAGACTAAACCTAGACCCTGTTGCTGTGGTGGGGTCGGAGCCCAAGCTCCCCACGACCTGCCATCTGCATGCTCCTCCTAGGGATTTGAGCTGCGTGGCACTGACGAGGCAAGCCACACCTCTGTCGCATGCCCTGCGAGGGGGTACAAGGGAAAACTCCTCCCGTTTCATCTGCTCTCTCAACCATTATACTACTTGTCTCATCACCACAGCTGATGAGATTGCAAATATCTTAGATTCCTAAGATTTGTAATGAGGAAAACCTCATTACAAACAAAATTACAAAACAAAAAACCTCATTACAAAACAAAAAAAAGAATGCATAAAGAAAAATGATAATTGCTTCCTTTCTACCCCCATCCTACTGTCCTGATGTAAACATTAACAAGTGCCTGCCATGTTATGCTTGCACATTGTTCTTAAGTTCATACACACATTGATTCATTTATTTAAACTTATTTTGAATTACCAGAATATTGAAATTGTGGTTTTTTAAAAATTGGATTATTCGATACATAATATTCTATTATTTATACTTTTTGTATTTTTCACTCATTATATATATATATTTACATGTGTATATATACACATAATAGTTGATGGATATCTCTGCCGCTAGAGAATAAGTCCTATCATTTCTGCATTTGTAGCATCATAAGCTAATGATTTTCTCCTTCTGCAATTTTCTGTCTTCGTGTTTGATCTCTTTACTTATGTTTGGACGAACAGAGGCAAGATGGCACAGTTCCGGGTTCTTCACCGTCAACTGTCCCGAGCCCGGGAAAGACGGGTCAACTGCGCAGGCGCAACCCAACCTCTGACGGAGAAAAACCGGAACCCGCCTAGCCACGCCTACCGCCCTGCCCCCGACCCGCCTATGTCCCGCCCACTGCCCTCCCACTCCCGGGCCCAGGACATAAAAGCCGCTACCGGCGGGCACGTGGTGCAAACTTCCTTGGCCCCTGCTCGTATGCGGACATAGGAACCTCGCCCCAGAACGCCGGAGCGACTTCGTGGGCCTCCAGGGCTGGGGACCGGTGAACCTCGCCCCCTCCTTCACATTGGCTTGTAAATAAGGTTTTTTTTGCCTTGCCTACTTGCCTTTTCTCTGGCATTTTCTCTGGGGGTCGCATTAAAGCAAATCAACTTAATGTTTCTCTAATCTTTCATTCTTAACCTTGAAGATATGTGTGTTGATTATACCTTAATTAACAAGCATTTGCTAAGCCCCTTATATTGGCTAGGTGCTGAAAGTAGAGAAAAGTATAAAGGTGTGTATCTGCCGTCTTGGAACTTACATTCTTGTTATTGTCAGACAGTACTTCCACTTGATCTTTCAGAACATCAATTCAGAGTTTAACAGTGGCATTCTATTTTTAGTTCATTTAATCTGTTCATTTAAAAGCGTGTTTTATTTTCTTTTCAATTCTGGAAACATTTTGCACTGTAATTTTATGTCATTGGAAATTTTTTATTATATTTTCCTAAGTGTTTTTTTTTTTTTCTGTTCTTTCCACTGGTTATGATTCAATAGGAGCAACTGATTTCATATTTTTAGCTGCATCTTCCTACCTCCATTTACTCATCCTCCTTCAATGAATTGATTCAGTAAAATTTTTCTTTAATTATACTTTATTTTGTATACTTTCTTCAGCTGTTAAGACAGGTTACTGGATCATTTGAGTAATACCAAACCAGTAGCTAATGCATGCTGTGGCCGTATCTGCCTGAGATAAAAACCAGTTGGTAAAGTGTTACCCAGTAGCAGAGATACAGAGAGAAGTTCACTCATCTTCCTTGGGCTTCAGGGTAGGGAATGTGGCTTTCTCCTCTGCTTCAATGTCCCAAGCTCTCACCTAATGCCAGCAGATGATTTCCTTCACTTGCACTCTCCTCTGGAGCTCTTGGTTAAAATCATGGCCATGAAGCATAGTCTAAGAGTGTGCTTCAGTTTTGTTTTTGTTTTTAACTTAGAAAGACAGGGTGAAGTGATAGTATTTCAGGAACACGAGTTCATTATCTTGCCATGTTCCGTTTATTGCACCTTTCTTCCCCTGACCAGCAATACTGTTCTTTTTTTCCTGTACATAGAAAAAAACATTAAGGCAAAGTAATATAAGCTAGCAAAATAATATGATACATTTTTAAACCACAGTGCTCTAAAATATGTGATTTGATTGATATAAATAATTTTCATGGAATGTATCCACTAATTGTGGTTTGGTGTTTTCCCCTGTTGTATATAATTTAAGACGTTTACTTTAAACATTTATTTAAAAAAGCATTGAAGAGCAAAGTCAGGAATCCTAGCTTATTCCCAGGAGCCACATCTTTAATAGTATAATTTGTGAAAGCGTATCTCTGCATATTTGTGAGAGCAGGCTTGCATGTGTAAAGCTTAAGGCGAGATGCCTTCAACGTATTATTTTCACATTAGCACAGATCACAGCTGGCAGAAATTTATTGGCTTTTTAGACTTTTTTTTTTAGGACTTCGTACAAGTTAGATAATAAAATGTGCAGATTTAAAGAACCAGGTTGGGTTATAAACACTGAAAGCAAAATGTCATTTCATGATGAATGAGAAAATTTGGCTGAAACTTTCTCCCTTTAGGGGTTTGTTCTAGTAAAAACTGAGCAGAACTAAATGATGTTTGTTGCTCAAAGGAATATTTTCACATACAATAGACAACATCATCCTCCCTGCTTGTGTTTTCAATAACCATTGAATTTTACATGACCTCAATATTAAAATATGCTAAAATTTGCTCTAACCTTCGGAGAACAAAATTTCCTGTTTTTTGTTTTTAACTTTTGTATGTATGTGAGCTGCAAGCTGTAGGCCCTTTACTCAGAGAAGGAGCCTCCTTCCATCAAGAGAATAATGGTAAAATTTTATAATTTAATTCATATCACCAATTTTAAGTAAATTGCATAAGTTATTACGTGCACATAAAATGTATTTTACATCCTAGTGTGAGTTCATTCTACCTGGAAATAGAAGTCCAGAGACTAATTTATGATTTTAATGGCTGGAAAGAAACAATAGAACTTTTAAATAGTAAACGTGCAAACTAAGCAATATAACCTAGCCAATGAGAACATGAGAGAAAACAGTTAATATTTTGTTTCTAACCTGAGGGCATATGCAAATCAAAAGAGGAAGTCTGGAGAAAAGTACCAAATGATTGATTTATTCTCCAGGATGCACCTGGAAGAACTTATATTACATGTAGATGTTTACTTAACATTTGCAATTTGTAGTGATAACAGGCTTGCTACACAGTTTTCGGCAATGCCCACTCTCAAGGTATTTTTTTTTTTTTTTTTTTTGAGACGGAGTCTTGCTCTGTCGCCCAGGCTGGAGTGCAGTGACCGGATCTCAGCTCACTGCAAGCTCGGCCTCCCGGGTTCACGCTATTATATTGCAAGCAATTAGTTATAGCTGCGGGGTCTTAATTTTACATGAAATAATATTAGTATATTATTTTAAATGGTTATTATTTAGTTTATAACATTATTATGATTGTTTATTGTTTGATTCTCTTTTTAAAACCACTTTATTGATATATGATTGACATATAAAACCTGTACATATTTTATGTATACAACTTGATATGTTTGGAGAAAAGTATACACAGTATACACCCATGAAACCACCACAATTGGCACCATAAAACTATTCATTACCTCCAAAAGTGTTATATTTATATTTGTTTTTATCTTGTTTTTGTATACTTATATTTTAGATTTGATCGACTATTCAAATAAACAAAAAAATTAGACACTTCATCCTGAGAGTATAATGAATTGCACAGTCACATACAAGTACACATACACACCCACAAACATCACAGCAAAATAAACTAAAAATATTAAAAATAACATTGAAATCTAAATCCCACTTTTCCTCCCATTATTTTCTCATGCTCTTTTGAACTTTTGATTCGTCTAACAAATGGAAAATTATTTATTTCCTCTACATGCTGTAAAAAATACAAACTATTTCACACTCCATAAAATACATTTGTAACAAATGCTTTTCACACCCTCTTGAGAGGGTACCTGCCCCTCATGGTAGTAATTGAATTACACTGTACTGAACTAATTTTATTGGGGCAGGTGGGAATGATCAGACTAGCCTAAAGCTACAATTGAATAACAAATCTTTCCTAACATTTTGACTTTTGATTTAAAAACTGTACTGTATCAGTACCATTAGTTTTTCTTCATTTTAGAAACCACAGAATCATTTGAGTTTATGACTGCAACTGTTTCCAGCTGTGTTATAGAAATACATTAACTGAGAATGTGAAATGTAAAAACAAATCTCATCTTATTCAGTGTTATCAAATAAACTAATACTAGTGTAGCAGGACGAGCGGCAGACAAAACTCCTCAGACACCGAGTTACAGAAGGAAGGGGTTTATTTGGCCGGGGGCATCGACAAGACTTCAGTCTCAAGAGCCGAGCTCCTGGAGTAACCAATTCCTGTCCCTTTTAAGGGCTCACAACTCTAAGGGGGTGCATGAGAGAGGGTCGTGATTGATTGAACAAGCAGGGGGCACGTGACTGGGGGCTGTTTGTACCGGTAATTAGATCAAAACAAAACAAGATAGGGATTTTCACAGTGCATTTCTATACAATGTCTGTAATCTATAAGATAACAGAACCAATTAGGTCAGGGATCGATCTTTAACTACCAGGTCCAGGGTGTGGTGCCGGGCTGTCTGCCTGTGGATTTCATTTCTGCCTTTTAGTTTTTACTTCTTCTTTCTTCGGAGGCAGAAATTGGGCATAAGATAATATGAGGGGTGGTCTCCTCCCTTACTAGAATGAAACTGTATCACCTTCAAAGGTGTAGAAAACAAAGGCTCTGTATGTGAAGAAATTCAATCCAAATCTGGACTACCACAATTTCTTTCTTATTTTTTTTTATTTTAATACGGAGTCTCACTCTGTCGTCCAGGCTGGAGTGCAATGGCACAATCCCAGCTCAGTACAACCCCTGCCTCCCGGGTTCAAGCAATTCTCCTGCCTCAGCACCCCAAGTAACTGGGACTACAGGCGCACACTGCCCCGCCTGGATAATTTTTTGTATTTTAGTAGAGACGGGGTTTCACCATGTTGCCCAGGCTGGTTGCGAGCTCTTGAGCTCAGGCAATCCACCTGCCTCGACCTCCCAAAATGCTGGGATTACAGGCGTGAGCCACCGTGCATGGCCCTGGACTACCATAATTTCTATTATTTCACTTAAAATGGGAAGACAAGGCGGGTGGATTACCTCAGGTAAGGAGTTTGAGACCAGCCAGACCGAGTGGGTAAAACCCTCATCTCTACTAAAAATACAAAAACATTAGCTGGGTGTGCTGGTGGGCACCTATAATCCCAGCTACTTGGAGGCTAAGGCAGGATAATCATTTGAACTCAGGAGGCGGAGGTTGCAGTGAGCTGAGATCACTCCACCGCACTCCAGTCTGGGCAACAGAGCAAGACACAATCGTAAATAAATAAATACATAAATACATAAATAATAAAGTGATAGATTATAGTAGACAACACATTATCTTTTTTGTTTGCATTAAGAAACTAAATTTTACCTTCATGTTTAGTAGAAATACAGAAAGATTGTATAGATATATAAAATATGTTTTAATATAATGTAACACCATTTATGATATGGTGTAGTATTATAAAAATGATTAATTGCAATGGAGAAAATAAGATTTCTGTAAGCTAACAAGGAGAAAAGATGAATCTATTGCTAACCAGTTATTTGTACTCAGAACTTTACTACAGATATCCAAGTGCAAGACATATATCTTAAGTGTCTTATTGTTTGAAGGATCAGCAAACTAGTATAACTCTCATAATGATTGAAATAACTGAGAAAAACAGTTTGGGCCTAGGTTAATGGGGAAAACATTGACTCAGCATAAAGGCTTATATATAAAAGTGTGTATAGTAGAAAATGTACATTCGATGTAATACTTTTTTTTTTTTTTTTT
>NW_016805834.1:1171864-1218194 GCF_001698545.2 Rhinopithecus bieti
TCGTGCTGGGAGTTGGAGACTGGAGCTGTTCCTATTCGGCCATCTTGCTCTGCCCCCTGCCTTTTGAACTCAATGTAATACTTCTATGTTCAACTTATTTTGACATGCTTCAACTGCAAATCCTATATTTCCATCCATTAAAGTATATGTATAACTAAATATGTGGTTTATTTTTAAAAAATCAGGGCCGGGTGTGGTGGCTCACGCCTGTAATCCCAGCACTTTGAGAGGCCAACGCGGGCAGATCACGAGGTCAAGAGATGGAGACCATCCTGGCCAACTTGGTGAAATCCCATCTCTACTAAAAACACGAAAATTAGCTGGGGGTGGTGGCATGCGCCTATAGTCCCAGCTACTCGGGAAGCCGAGACAAGAGAATCACTTGAACCTGGGAGGTGGAGGTTGCAGTGAGTATTATTACTGCTCTTTTGGCTCAGTTGCCAATAAATAATTTGGGTTTCATCTCTTCTGTGTGTTTTTCATACTTCTTCTGTTCCATAACACACGGCTAAAAGTGTTCCTTGTATCCTCCCAGCTTGCTTATCCTTGACTCACACGCTCCTAGTTTGTACTCTCTTTCAGTTTCATAATTTGCCTCTTTCAGATCTCTTTCAGGTCTCTTGGAACCTTTTCTCCAGATTTAGTTACTTTCTCCACCTTCCACCCCACATACAACTATTAATCTGGTGCACTTTAAATAAGATAGAAAAAAATTCAATGCACCATTCATCAGGACATGGCCCTCATCACGGTAAACATGGCTAAAAAACACAAATTATCAGAATCTAGGCATTTTGGGCAACGAGTATAGCATGTAAACTTGCTTTAGATGAATCTGGTTAAACTTGGTTTAGATGAATCTTCTAATAGGACATCACAATTTGTCTTAGGCTGATTAATTTGTATAAGACTGACCAACTAAAGAAAAAAAAAAAACATCAAATTTCCAGAAGTTCAAAAAAGAAATGCTAAACTATTTGCATTTTAAGAGGTCTCAAAAATACTGGTCTTAAATACCTAGGAATCCAACTTACAAGGGATGTGAAGGATCTCTTCAAGGAGAATTACAAACCACTGATCAGTGAAAGAAATAAAAGAGGACACAAACAAATGGAAGAGCATACCATGCTCGCATGGATAGGAAGAATTAATATCATGAAAATGGCCATGCTGCCCAAGGTAATTTATAATTTCAATGCCATCTCCATCAAGCTACCAATGAGTTTCTTCACAGAATTGGAAAAAACTGCTTTAAAGTTCATATGGACCAAAAAAGAGCCTGATTGGGCAAGACAACTAAGTCAAAAGACATAGCTGGAGGCGCTCAGGCTACCTGACTTCAAACTATACTACAAGGCTACCAGTAACCAAAACAGCATGGTATTTATACCAAAACAGAGATTTAGACCAATGCGAACGGAACAGAGTCCTCAGAAATGATACCTCCACATCTACAGCCATTCTGATCTTTGATAAACCTGACTGAGAATACAAAAATAGGGAAAGATTCCCTATTTAATAAACTGGTGCTGGGAATTGGCTAGCCAAAAGTAGAAAGCTGAAACGGATCCTTTCCTTACTCCTTATACGAAAATTAATTCAGATGGATTAGAGACTTAAATGTTAGACCTATACCATAAAACACCTAGAAGAAAACCTAGGTAATACCATTCAGACATAGGCATTGGAGAAGGACTTCATGTCTAAAACACCAAAAACAACGATAACAAAGCCAAAATGACAAATGTGATCTAATTAAACTAAAGAGCTTCTGCACAGCAAAAGAAACTACCATCAGAGTGAAGCAGGCAACCTACAGAATGGGAGAAAATTTTTGAATCTACTTCATCAGACAAAGGGCTAATATCCAGAATCTACAAATAACTCAAACACATTTACCAGGAAAAAAACAAACAATCCCATCAAAAGGGGCAAAGGATATGACAGACATTTCTCAAAAGAAGACATTCATACAGCCAACAGGACATATGAAAAATGCTCATCATCACTGGCCATCAGAGAAAATGCTAATCAAAACCAACAATGAGATACCATCTCACACCAGTTAGAATGGCAACATCAAAAGTCAGGAAACAAACATGGTGCTGGAGAGGATGGTGGAGAAATAGTAAACACTTTTCCACTGTTGGTGGGGATTGTAAACTAGTTCAACCATTATGGAAAACCAGTATGGCAATTCCTCTTATGTTTTGTTCTGTTTATACCTATGACCCAGCCATCCCATTTTGTTGTATATACTCAAAGGATTATATAATTCTGCTGCAATAAGACACATGCATATCTAATGTTTATTGGGCACATTTTTTTTTCACAATTTAAAGACTTGATTATTATTATTTGTCATCTGTTTGGTTGCTTTTATATATATTATGTTATTGTTGTGATCATATACACCATGAATACTATACAGCCTTAAATATATTGTATGAGTTTGGTCCTGAGAGCATATGTGTATATTTTGTCTAAACCTTTTTGTCAAACTATCACAAGATACAGAAAACCGAACACCCCATTTTGTTTCCATCATAGGGTGGGAACTGAACAATGATATCACTTGGACTCGGAAAGGGGAACATCACACACTGTTTTTTGTCTTTGATCATGTGTTGTATGTGTTTGAGGGGAATTGCAGGAGTTTTATACTGATGTATTGTGTCTGATGTTGATGTGTTCTGTATCTGTGTTTATTAATGGTTGTGCTTCTATATCCTTTCTCTTCTTCTCTTCTTTTCTTTCCTCTTATTTTATTTTATATATATTTTTTCTTTTCTTTTAATGGCACAAGTATACATATGTAACAAACCTGCACGTTATGCACATGTACCCTCGAACTTAAAGTATAGTAAACAAAATAAACAAACAAAAAAACAAACAAGCAAACAAAAAATACTGCTCTTCCCCAATCAGCAACATTAAGTCTATGTTTATAAAGAGACAGGAAGTTGATCTGAAAGAGCAAGTGAGAATTTCCTTGAAAATAATTGCAGATTGGTTTATGTATCCCCAGCACTCTTTGGGGAAAGGTAGATGATGCCCTTCAATGGAGTAACCCCTCTTGAAGTGTGAGGGTATCTACCAGGAATGCAGAATAACATCTCAACCCCTGAAGGGATGATTGCTGAACTGTAAAATAGTTCAATCCAGCATGCGTTGCTACAAGAATGAAATGGTTAAAAATGTTTCCAAAATAAATGTTCTGTATCTCCTGGACTTAGAAGGCACAAAGTCACCATTTTCGGAATCTTGTTGGAAAAGCCAAAGAACTAGAATTGGCTAAAGCCATTTATGATAGCAGAGAAAAGTAAGAGATGCAGTGAGAGCACCTTGCACTACTAGGCACTACTAGAATTGGGACAAAGATGTAAGTGTAGGCAATAAATCTATTTGAAATACCAGTTCCAAAGAAGACCTCCCACTGGGGTGAAGAGGCTGCAGAGATAGATGGCATTGTATTCTGCCTATGGCTGAAGGAATACCATACATTTGCTAACCTATTTACACTTGATCCCTACAATACAGTGGATTGTAACAACCTGAAAGAATCTCATAGGTAAATCCAAATTTCAGTAACAAAAAGCACAGCCAATGGTAAAAAACATCTACAAATTAATGGAAAATGTTTAAAGTTTAAAATAATTGGAGATATTACGATATTCATTTCCAATAACAAAAAAAATGTATTTTAAAAAGTGATGTGTGGTATACTTGGATCAGAATCATGGGCAGTGGTGGAGGCAAGATATTGATGAAAGTGCCTCTGAAATGCATAGGTACCGATGTCACACCACAGGCTTTGAATCAGAATCTCTGTGTGCTAAGCTCAGCAGTTTCACATGTTGCTTAAATGGTGCTTATCCACAAAAATATTAAGAATCAGTAGACCAAATAATAAGGGATAAAAAAGTAACATAAAGGGGAAAAAAATCAACTTGAGACAAATAAAATACACATGTTGTTCCTCTGAAGTATCTTTAACTAAGTCGTTATGTCTTTTCAGTATCTTTCCTTGTATTTATATACTCTACGGATAACACTACCATAATAATTTTCATACTAAAAGGGAACACAAAGGCAAATGTTCAGGATATCTGAAATGATTTTCTGTCTGTTTTCAAATTGAGATTTTTGTTTTACTTAATCACTAAAACAGCAGTAGTTTGTTTAATTTGCTATTCTTAATTGCATTAAATATTAATAATTTAATTATAAACCAAATGAACGGAAAGTTAGTTTGGCTATTTGAAAGACCACAAAATATGGTAATGCCACAGTTCAGTAATTTGGCTTTATGTAATTGAATTATATGTTCTATTCTATTTGAAATTAAACATTGTATAAAAACTTACAGATTTTCCTTGTGTTATAGGTTGAATTAGATCCCCCTGAGATGAAAGAGTTCCATTGACCCTTTTGTGGGACTTGCTACAGGGGTGTAGCTTGCTTACTCTGCCACTGCTTTCAAACCCCTTGTGGGAGGGGGAACACGCCGGCAAGTGAGCGTCGGGGCCAGGGCAAGCACTTTTGGACTCCAGTCCTAAGGCAGCGTCTAGGAGTGTATTACAATTAATGCGCTTTTAGCAGTTGCTGTCCGTGGACGGCTAGGTGTTAACCAGCTCAGTGAAGAGTCAGGGTGACAGCTTTTTACACCTTACCCTCTTGGTACCCGAGTTTTTTTAATTTGACATCCAGGAGGAATCAGGTCTTAGGAACTGTTTGCAACTTGATGAATGCAGAGGATTTTATTAAGTGGTGGAAGTCGCTCTCAGTATAAGGGGAGCTGGAAAGGGGATGGTACTGGAAGAAGGTGACCTTTCCCTGAAGCCCAGCAGAACACGGTTGAGCTCCTCTCCGAAATTGTGCTACGTGAGGTTAAGCCACGTCTCTCCGTGGTCTCCAATGCTCAGTTGCTTCTTCTCCTCTTAATATTCAGCTGCCTCATCTCTTGCCTCCTTTTCTGCTGCACGGCTCTGCTTGTCTGCCAGGAGCTTGGGGTTTTGAGGGGTATAGGATGGGAGATGTGCCAGGCCAAAAGGCGACATTCTGGCAGGAAAACAGGGATGTGAAGTTTTCATTTAGGGCCAGGGGTTCAGGGATTCAGGCTTGAGGGTGGAACCCTTGTCAGGGACCCCATCCTCTTCAACCCAGTATTTCCTTGCCTCCTGTTTGTATCAACCCCAAAAATGTTGAAATCCTAACCCCTAGGATTTTCACATTTTGAAATAATGTGACCGGATATGAAAATAGAATTGTTACAGATGTAATTAGTTAAGATGGATCATACTGGAGTAAGATGGAACCTTAATACCAAATGACTAGTGGCCCCTATAAGAAGAGAAAAAACACAGATGTGGAGACCTAAAGAGAAAATAAGCCCATATGACCATGAGGATGGAGATTAGAATGATGCATCTCCAAAGCAGGCAACTCCAAGGATTGCCAGAGAAAAAACAGACAAAAACAGAATCTTGAAGAGGAAGGGAAAAGGAAGGGAAGCATTCTCTCCCACAGATTTCAGAGAGAGCATGGCCTTACTGTCATCTTGATTTTAAACTTCTAGCCTCCAGCACTGACAGAAAGGAAATTTCTGCTGTTTTATACCACCAGTTTGTAATACTTTGTTATGGCAGCTCTAAAAAATAAATTCACTTTGTATAATTACATATGGTAATAACTAAAATAAATGAAATATTTCATTAAAATGGAAACTTGCTAATTTATTTTCATAGGAGGAATATGTGCTAACATTTTAATTTGCATAAATGTTTAACTATTGTAGATATATTAGCACAATGAGTAACAGAGAACTCTATATTGAAAATTTTGATAAGTTTATTAAATATAACTTTGACCTTCCATAAGTATGCTCAGGATGGTTATATTAGGAAAATAATAGATTTTTAATACTGAAAAGAAGATTTATGGATACAATTGTCAAAGATAGTTGAAAGAAGATAACTTAGAGATTGAAGTGACTTGTCTAAACAGAAATATGTCTGATATGTTAACTGTTTTCTTAAGGTACTCAGGTACTGAGTATTTTTATTTTCTTTTTGCACATTTTAAAGTATTGACTTGAGGAGGGACTTACTTTGATCCCTGACTACAATTTCATAAAAGTAACTGTTCAGAAAAAGAAATTCAAAGCAGCATTCATTCTGACTCCTAAGAAAGAATACATTTAGTGTCCCTCAAGGGGCCATAGTTTTAATGAAATTGCTAAGTAAATGATATAGGAATATGGAACAAAGCTGAAGAGGAACAAAATCTTTAGATTTTAAACCATACGTATTATGTCACAACTAATGAGAGAGGGCCAAAGGGGAAAAAACAAACAAACAAACAAAAAACGGTTCTATGATCTAGAGAAGAAAAGACTATGCAGTCAACTGTCATGAGAACAGATACAAGAAGCTATAACATTTTAAGTTCTGGGACAACAATTGTGTTGAAACGTTAATCCTATACCGCAATAAAGGTGTCAATCGTAAGTTAGAACAGTTAAAAATAATTTTATATATGGGATATCTTAAATTATTTCCTAATCCTGCATTCTGACATAACAACTCTTCATATTTACAAAATTATTTCAGCAAAAGAAACAAATAAAATAATAAAGACATGGATTTCAGGAGTAGAACTAACCTGAGAATGTAATAATAAGAAATTAAAGGATAAAGGTGGACATTTGACCCCAAAAGCTATCTGTCAAAATTAGAACTATAATCAGTGAGATTCTAAAGCAAATGAATCTACACATAGACCAAAAAAAATTCCATTCAACAAATATTTGGTTAAGGCCCTAAATGCCTTTGCAATATTATTGAAAATATTTTGAAATAGTTACTATAAATCCCAAGAAAATATAAACCAAAATGAAAAGTCACAGTTTAAAATTAGACACAATTTTGAAAATATCTTAGATTGTAAGAATAAAATCAATTTGATTTTAATGTTTGGGCCATTCTCTCTTTAACATAACACATTTTAGGATCATTATTATTGACATAATCCAACCACATCATTTTATATTTTACAGTGAATAATAGTTACATGATTGAACTTGAAAGCTTCCTAAGAGCTCCAAATGCAGTTGGGACATTATAGGCCAAGGTCCTAATATAACAGAGAACAATTGCTGTGATTAGCCCAGTATTTTAAGCTGTTTTCCTGCTTACTAGTTTACAAGGAAAATATGGCACATAACTAAAGAACTAAGAAGAAAGTTGCAGAAAATAGGCGTTAAGAACGTTTTTGGTTATTTTATGGGACTGAGAATATAATTTAGAGTTCTGAGATGGCAAAGTCATGACGACTTGGGGAATCAGAGACCCTAAAATATATGAAGCCCAGAGAAGTAAGCCTCATACTGTGCACTACTTCTCTCATTGAGCCATTTGCACGTATATGACTGATGCTGGGGGAGAGGATCAAAAGGCCTGCAGAAACCTTCATGTGCAGAGAGTAGGGAAGTGTCATGTTGGTAGGAATAAAAATATTTGAATTTAGGACCTTTGGAGGATAGAGAGATCTTGTCAACATTCCAGACCCTAACCTGGTCTAGGGATATAACCTAGGATTAAGAGGAAATCAGAAAAGGTCTAAAATACAGCCTTAATCAGTTTAATTTCCGATTTGATTTAAGGCAATCTGCATCAAAATTTATTGACAACCATAAACTATTATTTCAGATTATGACTAAAATAAAATAATATTTCATCATGATTCCCAGATGTAAATAAGATTATATAAAACTTTTAAAATTTTTCAAATCAAGTATTTGGTATTCAATGAAAAATCACCATGCATCCAAATCACCGTGCATCAAAATTCTGTTGATTCTGCAGAATAAACAAAAATAATTTAGTCATCCAAATACAAATTTTAAAAAAAAGCTGTGATTATTATATTCAGCAAAATATGTGATTCTGGGAAACTAGAGTTGCAGAGAACTAAAATCTGTAAAAAGTGCAATGGCAATTCTGGTGCTGAACAATATAGTAGATGAAATAGAGAGTTCAGTAAAAGAGTTTAACACTAGAGAGGACAGAATAGAAGAGACAGATAGTAAATTGAAAAATGGGTTACTAGAAAATATGTTTACTGTTAAGTAAATAATTGCAAACCTAATGAAAACATTATCATCTATGAAGAATGCTAAGGCTTACTGTTGACTTTCAAAAGAAAGAAAGAAAGAAAGCCAAAAGAAAATGTAATGACAAATTTATAGGTTGAAAGTAAAATAATCATTGACCCTGAAATTTAAACATGGTAAATATATGCTTTAAAAATAAACAAAATATATTTTAGATAGTCAAAACTGAGAAAATATGTCACCAAAATGGCTTTTGTGTAGGAATAGATAGATCAATAGAAGACAATAGAAAACTCAGAAAGATAATTGCATATCTGTTGCCTTAGTAACCCATCTGGCAATTTACTATTTGTCTTTTCAATTCTTAAAAAATATGTATTAATGCTACGAAGCCATAAAAGTGAAGATCATGTTCCTTTGCAAGGACATGGATGGAGCTGAAGGTTATTATCCTTAGCAAACTAATGCAGGAACAGAAAACCAAATACCACATGTTCTTACTTATAAGTGAGAGTTAACTGATGAGAATACATGAATACATAGAGGGGAACAACAAACACTGCAGCATATCAGAGGGTGAAGGGTGGGAAGAGAGAGAGAAATGGGAAAAATAACTAATAAGTATCAGGCTTAATACTTGGGTGATGAAATAATCTGTCCAGCAAACCCCATGACACAAGTTTACCTATGTAACAAAACTGAACATATATCCCTGAACTTAAACGTTAAAAAATTCAAGATGCTAAAACTTCTGATAATAAAGTAAACTTGAATTAAAAGGAAAAGAAAATCTCATCCCATAATTCATAAAATTAAAAATTCTAAATTCTACATGCTGGAAAAACTACTTTTAGAAAGTAATGCAGGAGAACAACTTCTTGACGTTGTGAGAGGCAGAACATTTCTTAAAGAGGATATACAGAGTGTTAAACATAAAGGAAACATAATAAATAGGAATATGTTAAATAGTTCTGCCAATTAAAGGACAATATTAAAAAGTTCAATAGAAAGTGAAATATGGATAAAGTGTGCTATACATGCAGATTAAAATATGGTATATATTAAGAATCCTTATAAGTCAATAAGAAAAAGATGAAATAATTAAAACACGGTCAAAGCTGTTGAACCAGAATGTCATATAATGAAAATGTAATTGGGCCAAAAGAAATTGAAAAGATGTTCAATCTCATAGGCAACAGAAAAATTAAACTTAAAGCTATAAGCTGCCAGTTTAAACAAAATAGAATGAAAAATATATACGGCTAAAATAAAAACTGGTAATAGCTCTAGTTGGTATTGATTTGAAACAAATGACATTCTCATATACAGCTATGCTGCTGCTGGCACTGTGAATTGGTCTTTGGAAAACCATTTGGTAGTATCTACTAAAGCTGAGCATATCTCAACTTGAGACCCATGTAGATCTAATTAATAGAGACAGAATTCTCTTTAAACATGGAAGAAGTTTGTGACTGGAGGAAGAATAAGGGTAGATTTGGGATGCTAATAATGGTCTAATTACTGATTTGGGGTGGTCATGTAGGAATACTCATTTAAAAAATGTATTAAGCTATATACAATTATGAATTTTGTACCGTTCTGGCATTATGTCATATTCGGAAGAGTTTACTTTAAAAAGTCAATAACAAGGCCGGGCACAGTGTCTCATGCCTGTAATCCCAGCACTTTGGGAGGCCGAGGCGAGTGGATCACCTGAGATCAGGAGTTCCAGACCAGCCTGGCCAACATGGCGAAACTCCTTCTTTATTAAAAATACAAAAATTAGCCGGGTGTGGTGGCGGGTGCCTGTAATCCCAGCTACTTGGGAGGGTGAGGCAGGAGAACCACTTGAACCTGGGAGGCAGAGATTGCAGTGATCCAAAATCGTGCCATTGCACTCCATTCTGGACAACAAGAGTGAGACTCCATCTCAAAAAAAAAAAAAAAAAAAAAAAAAAAAAAAAAAAAAAAAAAAAAAAAAAATGTTAATAGTAAACTAGAAAATATACTCTCAACATTTATTGTGGAAAAGGGTAATTAAAACCTGTACTAGTTTGCTAGAGATGCCATAAAAACATACCACAGACTGAGTGGCTTAAACAACAGAAATTTATTTATTCATGGTTCTGGAGGCTAGAAGCACAATATCAAATTGTTGGCAGGATTGGTTTCTTCTGTAGTCTTTCTCCTTGGCTTGGAGATGGCCATCTCCCCACTGTGTCCTCATGTGGTCCTATCTGTTTGTGTTTGTATCTTCATCTCCTTTTCTTATGAGGGCACCAGTAACACTGGATTGAGACCTGCCCTAATGACTGCATTTTAACTTAATTTCCTCTTTAAAGATCTCCAAAGGCAGTCACATTCTGAAGTACTGGAGGTTAAAGTTTCAACATATAAATTTGAGGAGGACACAATTCGGTTCATAATAACTTTGATAAAAATCATAACACTACACTATATAAATCTATTAGTTCATATAAAAACAAAGAACTGGGAGGAACATGCCTTTCAAAATAAAACTACAAATGGCTAATAATATATAATAATTTTAAGTTATAATTTTGAAGAAAAAGTTTACATAATGAGATTATATTGTTCTCTTTTTGGCTAAAATAAGAGAGAGAGGCAGAGATGGAGGAGGAATGAGAGGAAGGAAAGGAGCAGGAGAAAGGAGAGGGAGAAGAATTAGAAAATCAATAATGAGTAAAATCAGTGACAATAGTAAAATAAGTAACTCCATTCTGAATAGTTATTTGAGCATGTACAAGGATGCTTCATTCTAGAGTGGAAATTAAAAATATTAATGTATTTGTGTGTACGCGTGTGTGTGTGTACACATACATACATAACACACACACACATAAGACTCCCACACATATATATGTGCATGTGTTTGTGATTCAGTGCTGGTGTATATGACATAATTCACAGAATTACATAAAAACTTTAAGATATATTAATATTTACGCTGCATAACATAATTTTTAAAAATTGTTTTATAAGTTTTATTTCTTTGTACTTTTCACGACAGAGTTTTAATAAAGATATTATAATATGAAAAAGAAACTCAAAAAAGCTGTGTAGTATTGTCCTCTCATTCCTTTTCAGATTACTGAAATATAACAAATAATTTTTTATCATGACAGGTAGTTAGTAAAATAATTTAAATGTTGATTGAAGTCAAAAACCATGGATTTCTTGAGGAGAAAGCACTAGGGAAGTCTATAAGACCTTTAAAATTTCCTTGAGTATATTGCCGGTTTTGATATCTGTAGTAGGCCTGCTACATTCTTAACAGAAGAACCACCATACAGCAGTGGAGCAAATGGGAAGCAGGCTCCCTGGGGAGTTGAGAAGGGAAGCCCCAAGGAATAAAACTTCAAATGTGGGAGCCGGACTTTTGGACCAGGCAAAGAATTAAAAATCAAGCTTCCCTGAAGATCAGAAAAGTGGAGAATTATATCTATAATCACTTCTTGGTGGAAAGTAATGAGCGTAATTAAAATAAAATTGTTTCCAAAGAAAAGAAGACAAACTGAAGACAAATCCATATATGAGGGTCTACAGATAAAGAATTTTTAATACCTATTTTTTTCTGGACAATACAGAAATGTGTAGTGTAAAATATGTGTTATAACAAGAAGGTCCCCCAAATTAAGCAATGTTAATAATTTAGTAAATATACTTACAATATATCTAAACCTTATATTGACATAACAATCAAATAAGAAAAATAATTACAATAATAACTAACATTTTAGCACTTTTGATGTGCAAGGCACTCTGCAAAATATGTTACATATACCATCTCCTGCGATCTTCCTAACAATACTATGTGATAACTACTATTATTTTTCCAATGTTAAAGATGAATGAGTTGAACCAGAGACAAGTAATTTTCCTTACATCACTCAACTTCAGATTGGCTAAACAAGGATTTGAACCCAAGCATTTGGTATCATATGGCTCATTCTTAACTATTAGGACAAGTGGTTAATTCATTTATTGACTAAACAAATGTTAAACATTACTATGTGTCGGACACAGTTTTAGACCCTGGGAAAATAGTAGACAAAATTCTCTGCCTTCATATAATTCACGAATTAGTGGTCTAATTCAGTCCATAAAGAAGACCAAAATCACATGTGTTATATCTCGGGAAATCCAAAGAAATGAATCTAATGGTAGATGGGGAGAGAGATAATTGAGGTTAGTGTACACTTAAAATAGGATAACCATTGCATACTTTACTGAGACAGTGAAATTTTAATAAAGACCTACGAGAATCAAGGCATTCAGGCAAGATGTTATAATGGGAAAGAACGTTCCAGTTACAGGGAATAACAAGTGAATGAGCCACTGCTACCAACCTAGGTCTACTTTTCTGTCTTGTGCCTATCAGCTATCTTGTGATTTTAAAAACTCAGTACAAACTTTCTAGAATGTATTACGTCATCAAGAACATTAGCACGCAAGTGAGAGTGGAAAGGCTCTATCTTTTATCAGGGGAAAGCCTTTACAAAGAAGACTCTCAAAAGACTTTCCAGTGTGTCTTATTGGCAACGAGTTCATCACAAGCCCACCTCTACAACAAATACTCACAAAAGTGAATAGATTAACATGATTGGGCTACACCAAGTTTCTCTATTGTGTTAGGCAATCTTATTCTCAGTCTTTCTAAAGAAACCTACAGCCATTTACTAGAGTGCCATGTCCATCCATTAAGAATGAGGACATACTTAGAATTTATGGAAAGGACTGGGTTCGTTCTCTGAATTTACACTAACCTAATGTGCAACACATGCTCACCTTTCAAAATAGGAGCTTGCAAAGGTTAATTGATAAGTGGAAATTTGACTAGATCTACTCACAATATAGTCATGTGAATACGCAGCCCTATGTGTTTATTTCCCTAGGTTTAGACTACATAATTGGAATAAACATAGCTAACAACCCAGCAGCAAACTACTTCAGCCTCATTGCATGGAGTAAGAACCATTAATAAAGTGTTAAATGAAACCCCTCAATTGCCCCTTTCTATCACATTAGCATTTTATACGTATTCACATAGCAATTCATGTTCACATGTTCGGAGAAAAACCTGCAAGACTACTCCAATATGGTTTTCATAAGAGAAGAAGGGATTTTAAAAGTTAATAACTATATTACCTGATATATTGTTTTTGTTGGGGTACACGAGTGCTTTGTAAAGTAATGGTAATTATAGTATTAAAATAAAATATAAATATAACTTACAAAAATATTTGGTATGCAACTAAAATAGTTCTGATAACGACATTTATAAGACTGTGTTTACAAAAGAAAAGAAGGTCTCAAATCCGTCATCTAAGCTCACAACTTAAGAAAATTGAAAAGAAACAACAAAAATAAACCCAAAATAAGCAGAAGGAAGGAAATAACAGAGATAATGTTTTAACTCAGTGAAATTAAGAACAAGAAAATATAGGAAATAAACCAAAAACTACTTTTTGAAATAATAAATATAGCTAATAAACCTCTAGTTAGTGTAACAAGAAAGCAAGAGTTAGTGAGAGAGAGAGAGAGAGAAGGGGGAACATAAATAACCAATATCAAAAATGAAGGAGAAGTCACTGCTATGGATAGTATACATTAAAATGATGAAATAGATTGCTCTAGGCCTAAAAATTTGATAATTTACCTGAAATGGGCCAATTCCTTCAAAGACACAATCTACCAAAACTCACACAATGAGAAATCTATAATCTGAATTAGTCTACAAATATTAAATGTATTGAATCAATAATTAATAACAATTCAGAAAACAAAGTATGAAGTGCAAATGGTTTTACTGGTAAATGTTATTCATCAATAATTAATAATCTTTCAAGAAAGAACGTAGGAAGTCCAAAAGCTTTTACTGGTGAACACTTAAGGAAAATGATACCACATTTCTATAATGTGTTTCAGTAAATAGAAGCAGAGGGAACACTTCCTGACTCGTTTTATGAGACCAGCAGTACCATATAAGAAAATAAGATAAAGACATTATGAGAAAGGAAAATTACAAAACAATATCTCTCACAAACATGGATGCAAAAATACTCGACAAAATATTAGTAAATCAAATCCAACAATGCAAATAAACTATGTATCATGACCAAATAGGATTCATTGTAGTTACACAGGCTGATTCAGCATTTGAAAATTAATCTGTGTAAGCCACTGTATCAGTAGGGTAAATAAGAAAAATTATTTGATCATATCAACATATGTAGAAAAATATTTGATAAAATCCAACACTCAGTCATGATTGAAAGCTCCTAACAACTAGGAATAGAGGAGAATTTTCTTAACTTGATAAAAAATGTCTACAAAAAATTGCAGCAACTTCTTCCTTAATTGTTAAAGACTGAATGCTTTTGCTCTAGGATTGGGAACAAGGTAACAATATCTGCTCTATCTGCTTATCCAACATAGTACTGGAAATTCTAGACAGCACAAAAAACAACAAAAAGACATAAAAGGCACGTAGAATGGAAAGGAAGAAATAAAACTGTTCCTATATACAACATTATAATGGTGTATATATAAAACCCTAATATACAAAAGAATGCCTACAACTAAAAGGGAATTTAGCAAGGTCTCAAGGTACAAGATTAACACGTATATAAAATCAATCTCATCTCTACATAAAAATAATGAACTTGTGGATAAAGAACAAAATACCAATTACAATTGAGCCAACAAAAAGTAATATATTTGGGTATAAATCTAACAAAACATACATGGTTTCTATATGTTGATGATTTCTAAATTATGATGAAAGAAATCAAAGAAGACATAAATAAATGGAGTCATATATGTTGTTCCTGAACTGGAAGCTCAGCATAGTAAATTATCCATTCTTTTCAAGGTAATCTATAGGTTTAAATGCAATTCATTCAAAATTTTAGCAAGGTCTGTTGTAGATATATTAAGCTTATAAAATTAATATGGACAACCAATCACACTGTATTTTATGGATAAAATAATTTGGAATAAAAGGAATAAAGTGTGATTAATCACTCTGCTCATATTATGGCTTATATAGTCATGACAGCCAAGACATACTGGTTCTGGAAGAGAAACAGACAAACAGATCAATGAAACAAAATAGAAAACCCAAAAATAGTTCCACACAAACATGGCCTACCAATTATTAACAAAAGTACAAAGCAGTTCAATAGAGAAAAAAATAACATGTTGAACAAAGGGTGCTGGAACAATTGATCATTCACAGGTACCAAAAGAAAAAAATGATAAAAACAAGCTCTTAAGGTGAACCTCACATTTTATATCAAAATTAACTCAAAATTAATCATCAAAATATTTATTATGAAAGTAGAAGAAAATCTAGAGCTAAGCATACAATTATTAGAATTAAAACCAAATGTACTATCTATAAAATGAGAATGATCTATAAAATTAAAATTTATAAATGAAGAATTGATCAATTGAGTCTTTTCAAAATTAAAACTTTTGCTCTGTGAAGTACCTTGTTAGGAGGACAAATAGACAAACTATGGACTGGGAGAAAATGTTTTCAAATCACATTTCTGACAAAGGACTTGTACCTAGAATATAAAGAACTCCCAAAATTCAACTGTACAAAAAAAATCCAGTTAGAAAATGGACAAAATATATGAACGGTTAGCTGAAAAGGTATACAGGTGGTAAATAAGCCTGTGAAGAAATGTTCAACATTATTTGCCATTACGGAGGTGAAAATTAAAATCACAGTGACATATTACTATACATTTACCAGAATGACTAAAATAAAGAAAAGTAACATAAAATACTGGTGAGAATGGAGAAAAATTGGAGGACTCATGCATTGCTGGTGGAAATCTAAAAGAGTATATCCACTCTGGAAGATTATAACAATGTTTTAAACAATTCTATAGGCAGTTACCCTATAGTCTTGTAATTTTGATCTTGGACATTTTTTCCCAGAGAAATGTAAGCCTAAATTTACACAAAAGTTTGTAAGCAATTTTAAATAGCAGTTTTATTTGTATTGAACCAAATCTGAAAGCAATCTAAATGTCCTTTGACAGATAAAGGTTAAAGAGTCTGCAGGATATTCACTCAATGGAATAGCACTCAACCATAAAAATGAATAAACTATTGATGCATAAAACTGGGTTGGATCTCAAGAACATTATGATGAGTTTTTAAAAATCTCAAAATACAGTATGGTTAAATTTATATAACATCTTTGAAATGGCAAAATTATAGAGTTGAAAAACAAATTAAAAGTTCATAAGACTTAGGAAAGAGAGGAGGAGAGAGGTAGATGTGACTATAAAATGGTAACACAAGCAACCCGTGTTGAAATTGTTCTTATATTGAATATGATGATGGTCATATGAGTCTACACATGATAAAATTACATAGAAACAAGCATACACACACACACACACATCTTAAATTGGTGAAAGACAGATATGATTAATGGACTACAGCAATATCAATCTCCTGGTTGTGATGTCATACTACGGCTATTCAAGATGTATTATTATCTATATTATTTACTAGAACTCAATGTGAATCTACAATGATCTGAAAACAGTTTAAAAAGTTCCTCATAAAACCAAAATAATTTCCTTTATAATTTAAAATTATAATATATTTTAAAACAAAACGAAAATTACAAAATCATCCAAATTTGAGCATATATATTATATATTATAGCAATTTATGCTAATCTTGTATCTTTAATAGCTTAATAACTAAACTATTAAGCACACTGTATTTGATTTTATCATTGAATAATGTAATTTGGCTGAGGACATTTTTTATGTCCAAATTATTTCAAATAATATTCACCCAAAGATAACAAAAATGGGACACTTTTATTCCTAAGAGGGCCATCTAGATGTACCCTGAGAAAATTGCAAGTGTGTGAAATGCTAATTGAATTGGCTTATTAGGAATGTATTATGCAAGTTTAATTCATGCACAGTGACATTTAGTATAATGTATGCTTTCCCATTTGTTAGATTGTTTATCCTCTCCCAACAGTATATCATAACAAACTTACCAAAAATCATTACTTGAACAGCTACGTGTTCTTAAGGAGCACATTTTTATTTGCCATTTTATATTCACAAGTGTCTTGATGCTTGCCACAGTAATTTTTCATTAGGAAATGTATTCCTTACACAGCCTATTAAATACAACAGTCTGTGGTTTATTTAATGTAATTGCTAGCTATATGCAGTTCTTTTATTTTATAAACAACCAGCATATAACCACATGCAGTTATATTACCAATGGCAATAAAAATTGCATTTAGGATATACATACTAAATACTATCTCCATTATCTTTTGGTTCTAAGTCATAAGAAAAACAACCAAATGTCATTGAAATTTATTTTAATACACTCAAAGTACAAAATAAGTATTAGAATGCTAATACAAATGCTTTTGGTGGTTAAATAATTAAAAGAGCAATGTTTTCAGGATGAATTTTGGATTCAGGAAAGTATTACAGATATTGGAAGCTCATTTATTCAATTAAATTTAGACTCACTTCTAAACATCTAGTATCAGATGTATGAAGCAGAATAGTAATATACATGATCCTTCTCCTGTTTCAGTAGTCCAATGACCATTGAGTCCTGGGAGAGTAACATATTTAGCTCATAGAATCAAAGAATATTTAGTTACACCTAGGTTGTCTTCAGAGCAATAGAAATGAAGTACTTCCCAAGCCAAACCAGACTCATTTGTATTTCATAAATTTGAACGTTTAACAACATCCCAAGTAGTCTTCCAGTATTTCCATCTCTCCCTTCCAATAAAAGCCTTTAAACACCAAGATTGATTTGATAGGGATAGGGGATCATTGGACATAATCTTTTTGGGATAATTCGGTCATGCCAACTTTGGGCTATATGTTAAGAATTCCCAAATCTGGTCATATTTTCTTGCCTATGTGACTGGGATCTATTTCATCAGTTTTAGTGTTAACACAGAAGAGACCAGGCTTTTCAATATTTGGTGCACTATTCCAAATATCTAAGCACCTGTAGGTATTTATAAGGTAGGGGAAAGAGAAAAATTTCAATTCTTGTAACGTTGAGAGATTTTTTTTTTTTTTTTAAAGAATTCAAGTGAATTATACTCCCCTAGGAGAAAGTGGAGAAAAAAACTTTGCAAAATTTCTGACCTGTCCATGGTAATTCACTTTTAATATTAAACCTTCTTTATTATATTAATATAAATCATTCAGCCCCACATTCTGACTTTAATATTAGCACCATAGGATGTTATGTGGGATCACTGTTCACCAATATATTCACCTACATTATAGATTAGAAAATATTTTGTATGATAATCCTAATGTCCCATTATATATCAGGAAACTAACATTTATGAGTCTATCTAAAATATATTTGCATTTTCTAGAAATCAAAATCTCTTGGGAGGTAAGAGTCTCTATGTTTTTACAAAATATGATATACAGATCTGGGTTCTTTTATGTTCTAATAGATGGCCTAACGTGGTCCAAGGCTACTCTGTAAGGTAGGTACCTAAAGAGGGGTGCAATGAAGGAATTGAAATAGGGCAAATTCTCATTCTGTGAAAATTTAGAAATGAAAAATCGGATATAAAATTGTAGTTGCTCTTAAAGGTTTTAATTGCATGTTTTTCACTTCACCATGTTGCTCCCTGTTCTCTGATACCCTCTTTCCATCGTCTACTTTTCCTACTACCCCTATACCTCCTCATTCTTCCTAGGATGCTCCTAGTTTATGCCATTTCCCTTAACTTTGGTTTAATCCGTCCTTCTCTCTATAGTTGTGTGTGTGCTATGAATGGTTTTCCAACAGAAGCCCAACATAATCACTTCTACTTCACAAAGTTTGTGAAATATGGGATACTTATCCTCTACTTCTTTTCAAACATTTTATGTTAATGTAAACTTACACTATAATTGTGACAAAAGGGAATGTGTTTATAATCCATGTTTTTCAAATAAGAAACACTCCTGAATTCCTCTGTTTTATGGCTTATGGATAATCCAATCTCTGGTAAATCCAAAATTACTAGGAAGAAAACTTCGAATTATTTTTGCATTCCAAGAAGATAGTTTCTTGATGTATTTGTAACATTAACAATATACAGAGCTAAGGATCCTTTTTATGCCAAATGCCATAATTGTTGCAGGAACATGTTAAAGAGAACACTGGAACTTTAAATAACCTCTAAAAGTGAAAATACAAAAATATTTTAGTCTAAACAAAATGAAAAATAATTAACTAGGGAAAATAATACTAACAAGGTTCTAATTGCCATGAGACTCTGGAGAGTCCTCATACAGTAAATGAACTAAAACTCTGAAAATTAAATAACATAAATACATTAGTTTACCACAAAATAGTACAGTGATATTTATGGTACATATTAGAGAAATTATGAATTTTAAAGGTTTAAGCCAAATTTGTTAAAAAATAGTCTCATTTCTAAACTCTCGTGATTGTATCAAGAATATATATCATCATTCTTTCTACATAAAAATGACTTTTAATGACCTTGAGTGGATCGTAAATCTATCATTCCATAATTCAACTTCTTTCCTTCTGCATTTTCTTTCTGTACGCTTTGTTGAGAAGGTCAGAACCTCAGGTCGCCATTGAAACCCTGACAGCCATCATGGAGTTCTGATGTCAAGCTGTGAAAACAGTTTTTCTAGCTGTAGCATTTGCCTATTGGCAGACTCCCCAGGAAGCTGTGCTGGCAGATTTTAAATTGCCCTTGGGCCTGTCATACAATTTATCTTCTAGAAGCCTAGATTAACGGCTGTTCTCCTTACTTTCATTCACTTTCTTTTCACTCTTTTTTTTTTTTTCTCAAAATTGTCTTCTGTCTATTTAGAGGAAAATGCAAATCACCTTCAATGGCAAGGACCCTTTATCAGTACGAATACACTTAGGTAGTGAAACTTTGAAATTGGCTTTACTACCTGTCCTCCAATGACTCGTACTTCCTTTGAAATGCATTTGTGAAGAGGGAAAACTATCATATTCTTCATGAAACTTATTTAATTTTTTTCCTGGTGTTCTGAAATATTTCAGTGTGTCATGTAGGGAAAATAATTTGTACCATTTTTAATATTGCTGTTAAGTGATTTTTGAAGTAGTTTGGGAACATAATTTGTACTTCTAGTTCACTGTGTTTACTTCAAAAAGGGTAAATATACTTGAGTTCGTGATAATCTTTTAATAAAGAATATTGTCTAGGGTGAGGCAAAATAGATTAGTTATATAAATTGTAATAAAGACATTATATATTTTAAAACTGCATGAAAGTAGCATAATATTTACTAATATGAAAGTATGTGAAATTTGACGTTAGTAAATTTAATTTGCAACTTGTAAAGATTTTAAAAGTTTCAATAAATTTGGTCCATGGCTCTAACAGCCAAATTAAAATTTAAAAACTACAAAATTATGTTTCATAGTTTAAATCTGAAAAGAGAAGTGCATCATAGAAATCTGAATGGCTGATATAATTTTCATTCTTTTAACATGTTTAACATTTCATATTGTCCTAAGCTGGATATATATATATATTTTTTTCATGCTCGCAGTCCCAGACTTGTCTTCAGCACATCCGTGTGCTAGCTAGAGAAATCTTGCATCAGGCAAGGATGGCTGCTGCACATGCATCTTCTATTAAACTATAACTTAAAAAAGCCTTATGCATATGTCTTTCTCCATTTAGAAGACTATATACGTTTTTCTTACATTTTAAACAATAACAAACCTACAAAATATGGAGGTAGAAAAAAACTATTTTATTTCTGAACTATTTGACAGTAAGTTGCTAACTTGATAGTCATCACTTCTGAATACTTCAGTATGCATTTCCTAAAAAAAGGACAGTCTCTGACCTAACCACATTAGGATGAATATCATAAGGACATTTACATTGATATATTCTTATTATCAAATATTTAGACTCCATTCTATGCTACCAGTTGCCCCCAGTAACATTTTTTACAGGGAATGTAGCCAGTTCAGAATCCCATGATAAATTTAAATGTCATATCCCTTTAATCTCCTTCGTTCTGGAACAAGTTCTTAGCCTTTCCTTGATCCTCAAGAGTTAAGGGATTAAATATGAATACTTTTGAAGACTATGTCTTACTTATTTCAAAAAATGCCCCTAAATATTTATTTGCCTGATGTTCTCTTATAGGTGTATAGGTTCTGAATACACCTTTTGACAAGAATATCACAGAAGTACACTACAAGCTCTTCAGGGCATCCTATCAAGTAGCACACAATTTTCATTTGTACAGTTACTGATGTTCACTTTGATCATTAGATCAAGGTGGTGTGTGGCAGGCTTCTACAGTGTAAAACTACTGTTTCTCCTTTGTAAATGTGTTTATGAGAGAGGCTCTTTGAAAATATATAAATATTGTTACTCATCAACTTTTCAATTAATTTTATTTACCTTTACATCTGTATGACGGGTGACTTATGATCCCAGTTAGCCCATGATAGAGAGATTTCTCAGCATTCAGGACTTTAGTACTAAGACTGAAACAATACTGAGCATATGCACTTGTGCATATCTTTATGTCAACAAATGTTTCCATTTATATCTAGTAAATAAAGAACTGAAATGGGTAGGAATTATGGCAAGTCCATGTTTAATATTTTAGGAGATTCTCAAATATTTTTCCAAAGTAGTTGTGCCATTTTAAATGCCTACCAGCAATGTATTAGAGTTCTAGCAGCATTACATAGCCATGCTACAACACTTGGAATTGATCATCTTTACAGTTTTAGCCATTCTAATTCATATTTAGTTTTATGGAATGGTGATTTTGATTTGCATTCCCCTGATGACAAATGACATTAAGCAACTTTTCATGTGTTTATTTGCCATCCTTGCAATTGTCTGTCCAAATATTCGTACTATTTAAGTGGGTAGTTTACCTTTTTATAATTGATTAATAAGATTTCTTTATATATTCTGGATATAATTTTTTGTCACATATATGTATTGAAACTATTTTCTCCTGTTTTTTGTTTTCATTCTTGTTTTCTTAAATGGTATCTTTTGAGAATAAAATGTTTTTATTTTGATACACTCCAATTTATCATTTTTCAAGTATTATTTGTGTTTTTTGTATTTTATATAAAAAAAATCTTTGCCTACTGTGTTAGGGTTCTCTAGAGGGACAGAACTAATAGGATAGATGTATACATGAGGAGGATTTTATTAAGGAATATTGACTTACACAATCACAAGGTGAAGTACCATGATAGGCCGTCTGCAAGCTGAGGAGCAAGGAAGCCAGTCTGAGTCCCCAAACCTCAAAAGTAGGGAAGCCAACAGTACAGCCTTCAGTCGGTAGCTGATGGCCTGAGCGCCTCTAGCAAACCACTGATGTAAGTCCAAGAGTCCAAAAGCTGAAGAATTTTGAGTCTTATGTTTGAGGGTAGGAATCATCCAGCATGGGAGAAAGATGAAGCCCGGGACACTCAGCAAGTTGATGTCTCCCACCCACCTTTTTCTGCCTGCTTTATTCCAGCTGCGATGGAAGCTGATCCGACAGCGCCCACCCACACTGAGGGTGGGTCTGCCTCTCTGAGTCCACTGACTCAAATGTTAATCTTTTTTGGCAACAACCTCACAGACACACCCAAGAACAATTCTTTGCATCCTTCAATGCAATGGGACATTATGTAAAGTACTCAAAAGGCCTTTGTCTCATATATAAGGGCAAACAAGTCATAGACAAAATACTAACAGTATTTACTAGCATACCTACCCAAAACAATGAAGATGGTCTTTTATATTTTATTATGAAAGCTTTATCATTGCAGCTTTTAAATTTAGGTGTAGATTCAATTTCAAATTAATTTTGTGTATGTTTATTTTACTTCAAATGGAGAACCAAAGGGTTTCAGCATAATTTTGGCAAAATTTTCTTTTACCATTGAATTCTCTTGACACCATTGGTGAAAATTAATTGAAGATTTATGAGTGGGCGTGTTTTTGGATTCTATTCTGTTCCACTAATCTGTATCTATTCTTTCACCAATACCACACTGTTTTGATGGCTAGATTTATACCATGCCTTGAAATAGAGTGGTGTATGCAGCCAACTGGGTGATTCTTTTCAAAATCCTTTTGGCTCTTCTAGGTCATTTGTATATCTATACAATTCATAGAATTAGTTTGTTAATTTTTCAAAAAAATAGTAGCAATAATTTTCACAGTTATTGCTTTGAATTTATAAGTTAACATGAAACAATGTTGAATATTAAGATTATTGATTTTTCTAAACAATAAGCAAGAAACATTCAATTTCGTTGTTTTTTAATTTGAGCCAGTGATGTTCTGTAGTTTCCTTTGCAGTGATATTGCATGGAACTGTTCATTTATTTTAAGTATTTTATTTTTTTATTTTATTATTGAGCTAAACTTTAAATTTTATTTTCAGTGGTCTTATATTAGTGTAAAATTATATGTACATTGTTTACAAGCAAAATACAGATATAGTAACTGTTTTAATCTACTTTTCTCTTAAGTATATCATCTGGATCATAACTGGGTAAGTTCTGATTTTTTTTTTTTTAAATTAGTATCATGGGTTATATTATCTGTTTCTTTGCATGCCTGGTGACTTTTAACTAGATAATGACAGGCAATGTAGAGTTTCTTTATGGGTGCTAGATATTTCTACATTTTATAAATATTATTGAGTTTGTTTTGGGATGCTGTTAATTTACTTATAAATAGCTTGATGCTTTCATATCTTGCTTTTAAGCTTTTAGATGGGACCAGTACATTATTTTGTCTATGACTTGTTTGCCCTTACATCTGAGACAAAGGCCTTTAAGTACTTTAGTCAATGTCCCATGAAATACAAAGTTTTCCACTCTGGCTGTTGGGAAAATACATTATTCTTGGTAAATGGTGAGCTGGGATTTTTTTTACTCCTTAATCCTTTCAGTTCACTCCTATTATTCCATTATCTGAAAATCTCTTTACTGTCTTCACTCTTAAAAAAAATTTTCACTGGATACAGAATTCTGAATTGATCCTTATTTCTGTTTCTTTAAGCATATTAAAGATACTGTTCCAGAATCTTTTTGCCTCCACGATATCTGATAAAAAATGATTATTCACAATTATTATTTGTGTTTACATAATTTATAATTTTTCTTTAAATGCTTTCATCAGTTTTATGGTAATATACCTAAACACTGTTTTCCTCAATATTATCCTCCTTGTGTTTGCTGTATTTTGCATCTGTAAATATATGTCTTGATCAATTTGGTTCATTTTAAAGTCAGGGGATTAACTGGAAAAGAATGAGATCCTATAAATTAAAATGGATATTTGTGAGAAGACCCTGATAAAACTAGGAGCACTGAGCCTCTAAATTCTGAAGAGCCTTCTTGTCCAATGGAAATGACTTCTGCACCCTCAGCAGAAATTGCCTCCCTACTCCCATTGGAAATGACTACCTCTCCCCTAGTGGCAGTGGACCTCCCACTCCCAGTAATAGCAATCTCTCCACCCAGAGTAATATTGGCTTTTCTACCTCCATCAGAAGGAATTAACTCCTTATTGCCCTGCATTGCCTGAGGAAATGGTAATAGTCTCCACTGAGGCAGTTGCCATATAAGAAAAGCAGATGTTCCTCAGGACTCACCCCTACAATCCCTCTTTGCTGCTAGACCTATAACTAGACCCAGCAGACCCCGAAAGATGAGTTACTATGAGTCATGCTACACTCCAAAAGAACTATTTGAGTTTTTGGATTGGTACAAGCAAAAATTCAGGAAACATGTGTAAAATGGATAGAGTATGTGAGGGTGAGCCTAGCGTGGGATAATGGTGAAAGGAATGTAAACTTGAATAAGCTGAATACGGTGATATGGGCTCCATGATAAGATTCTGCATTTAATGTTGCAGCTTGAAAAGTTAGTTAATAGTTTGGTTGGTTACTTGACTGAAACATGGATTAAAGATGATCCATAGCTAGCAAATTGGAAATGCCTAAACTTGCCTGGTTTAATATATAAGAAGAGATTCAAAGGGTAAGAGGAATTCAAGTTTTAGAGTGGATTTGTCATTTAAGATGCACTCACCCATACCACACTGGGAGAATTCAGAAGACATACCATTTACCAATACTTTGAAAAATAAATTGTTGAAGGGGGCTTAGCATTCTTGAAGAATGTCATGATAGTTTTTCTCCATAGGTCAGACCTTACAGTGGGAATCACAGCCACTCAATTGGAACACATAAATACAATGAGAATAATTGGATCCTTGGCCAGTAGGTACCAAGTGGTGCCACTCAACCACCGAAAGCAAGGTGGGTATAATAATGAACAACAGAATAAAGCAGCAATCAGAATAACATGACTCCAGCAGACTTCTGGTCTTAGCTAATTGATCATGGTGCTTCTAGAGTGAAAAAAAAAAAATCCTACAAAATTCTTACTTGATCAGTATAAGCAGAGAGCTCTAGGTCAACTGAATGAAATTCTAATTCAAATAATTACAACAGAGAGTCATGGCTCCTCAATCAAGCCCCAGAGTTGAGCTAGTTTTCACATCCAAAACCCCTTCAAGTAACAAGATGCTTAGTCCCCTCCAGGAAGGACTGCCACATATTAATTAAAATTTATGCTGTTAATATTTTTCTATCCTTCCCCAAAGAAATCCATGGCCTTTCTACCACGGTAAATGTACACTGGAGAAAAGAAAATGATTTGACCTTTCAGAAACCACTGTACACTGGCTTTGAACTTATATTGATTCCAGGAGACCCAAAGCATTACAGTGACCCTCCAGTCAAATTAGAGCCTTATGGAAGTCAGGTTATCAGCAGGCTTCTAGCTGAAGTTTATCTCACAGTGATTTCAGTGGGGGTCTCCAAGCCCGTCCTGTAATTTTTTTAGCCCCAGTTTCAGATTCACAGTAGAAAAAGACATCTTAGCAGTTGACAGAATCACCACAAATTAGTTCTCCGACCTGTGCAGTGAGGGTTAGTATGGTGAGAAAAGTGAAGTCAATGTCACTGGAACTGCTTCCACCTGTGAAAATAAAAACAATCAAGAACAATACTACATCCCTGGAGGGATTGCAAAGTAGTACTGACATCAAGAAATTGAAATTTGAAGGGGTGACCATTCCCACCAAATGCCAGTTCAGCTCTTCTATTTGTCCTGTGCAAAAGAAAGATGGATCTCAGAGAATGACAGTGGATTATTGTAATCTTAATCAAGTTGTGACTGCAATTACAACTGCTCTACCTGATGTGGTTTTATTGCTTGAGCAAATAAACACATGCATTGGCATGTGGTATACAGTTATTTATCTGAAAAATAATTCTTTCTCCATCCCATTTCATAAGGTGCACTTGAAACAGTTTGCTTTCAACTGGCAAAACAAGCATTATACCTACACTGTCTTACCTCAGGAGCATATCACCTCTCTAGCCCTATGTTATAATTTAGTCTGCAGGAGTCTTGACATTATTTCCCTTCCATAAGATGTCACACTGGTCCATGTTGATGAAATTATGCTGATGGGGCCTGGTGAGCAAAAATGAGCAACTATACTAAATTTATTAGGAAGACATTTGTGTGTCAGAGGGTAAGAAATAAATTCAACTAAAATTCGGGAGCTTTCTACCTTAGTAAAATTCCTACAGGTCCAGTGGTGTGAGGATGTGGTGATTTTCCATGTAAGGTAAAAGAAAAAAGTGGTTGCAACAGACCCCTTCTGCAAACAAGCAAGAGGCAGAGGGCCTAGTGGGCCCATTTGGATATGGGACACAACTTATGCTTTATTTGAGTGGGTGATTCTGGGCTATCAATGAAATGACCCAAAAGCTACTAGTATTTAGAGGGGCCTAGAATAAGAGAAGGCTCTGCAACATGTCTAGGCTGCTGTACCACTTGGGATATATAATTGAACAAATCCAACACTGCTTGGAGTGTTGGTGGTAGATAGGGAGGCTGTCTGAGGCCTTTGGCAACCCCCTACAGCTGAATTGCTGCACAAGTCTTCAGGATTTTGGATCAATCATCATGTGCCGCTAACTAGTCTCCTTTTGAAAGGTAGCTTTTGGCCTGCTTCTGGACCTTAGTAAGGTCCAGTTGCTTCACCATGGGCCATCAAATTACCATGCAACCTGAGCTGCCCATCATGAACTGGTTGTTATCTGACCCACTGGGCCATAAAATTTGTTGCTCACAGCAAAACTCCATCATCAGACCGAAGTGATGTATCTGTGATTTGGGTTCAAGCAGGCCCTAAAAGCACAAGTAAATTACACAAAGAAGTAGCACAAATATTCATGGTCTTCTCTTTGGCTACACAGTCTTCTCCCTCTTAGCTTGTACCTGTGGCTTCATGGGGAATTCCCTACGATCAATTGACAGAGGAGGAAAAATCATGAGCCTAGTTTACAGATGGTTGCATATGATTTGTGGCCACCAACATGAAAGTGGATAGCTGTAGCTACAGCCACAATCTGAAATACCCCTGAAGAATATTGTCAAAGGACATCCTACCAGAGGGCAGATCTTTGGGCAGGGCACATAGTTGTACATTTTGCTTAGAAGAAAAAAATGGCCAGTTTTGTGATTTTTGTAATAATCCATGAAGCATAGTAAATGTTTTGGCTGGACAGTAAGGAACTCATAAGGAACATAATTGAAAAATTGCTGATAAAGAAATTTGAGGAACAGGTGCATGAATAGATCTCTCTGAATGGACAAAAAGCATGAAGATATTTGTGTTTCATGTGAAAGCTCACCAAAGTGTGGCATCAGCAGAAAAGGATTTTAATAACGAAGTGCATACTTTGACTTATTCTGTGAATACCATTCAGCCTCTGTCTCCAGAGACCACTGTCATTACTTAATGAGTTCATGAACAAAGTGGCCATGGTGGTATGGATGAAGGTTGCACACTGACTCAGCAACATGGACTTTCACTCACCAAGACCAATGTCTATAGTCATTGTTGAGTGCCCAGTCTGCTAGCAGCAGAGACCAACACTGAGATATTCCCTGAAGTAGCCAGTCAGCTACCCGGTGGCAGATGGCTTATGTTGGGTAATTTCTATCACGACAGGGGCAATATTATATCCTTACTGGAATAAACACTTCCTCTGGATACAGATTTACCTTCCCAGTACCCAATGCTTCTGGCAAAACCACCATCCCTGACCTTACAGAATGCTGTAGGCACGATCACCATCATGGTTTTCCACACAGGATTGCTCCTGATCCAGGAACTCACTTCACAGTGCAATAATGGGCCCGTGATTATAGAATTCACTGATATTACCAGCCCAAATAAACTGGCTTGACAGAATGGTGAAATGACATATTGAAGACTCAGTTATAGTAACATCTAGATGGCAATGTCTTGCAGGCACGGGGTGAGTTACTCTAGAATGTTATATACGCCTTGAATAAGCATCCAATATGTGATACTGTTTCTCCCATATCTATAATTTGTTAATCCATAAATCAAGGGGTGAAATGGAAGTGGCACCTCTCATCATGACTCCTAGTAACCCACGAGCAAAATGTTGCTTTCTATTCCTGTGAGTTAATGATACTCCAGATTAAAGGTTTTAGATTCAGAGAGAGGAATGCATTTACGAGAAGACACAACAATAATCCAGTTCAACTGGAAGTTAAGGATGCCACCTGGCCACTTTGAGTTCCTCATGGCTTTAAGTCAACAGATAAAGGGAGTTACAGTGCTGACTGGGGTTATTGATCTGGACTACCAAGGAGGAAAATGGACTATTACTTCACAAGAGATGTAAGAAAGAGTATGTCTGGACTACTGAAAATCACTTGGGTTGTCTCAGTATTAATATGAGCTATGATTAAGGTCAGTGTGAAACCACAACAACATAGCCTGGGCAGGACAACTAATGGCCTACAAGGCTTCAGAAATGAGGTTTGGGTTTTTTATCATATAAAGAACCATGATCAGCTGAGGTGCCTGCTGAAGGTATAAGGAATATACTATAGGTATTAGAAGATAGTTTTAAATACCAGCTATGAACATGTGACTAATTATACAAAGACTATAATTATCATGAGTACTTCCCCTTATTTCGTAATGAATGTGCTTGTGTGTGTATAAATATATTAAACAAATGCATTCTTTTCTTTTCTTAACATATAACACAAGCCATATTGACATATTATTATTTAATTATTACAAATGTTAGATCATATTATTTAAGCCATAGGATGTCAGGAAAAAGTAAACATTACTCAATGACTTAACCTCCTCTTTGAGGAAAGGGATTAGTACATTTTCAGTTGTACACAGGAGAGATGTATCATGTTAGGTGGAATTGTAACCTTGTAATTGTTTTTTTTTAAGATAAAGTATACTGTAAGGAGATGAGTATGGTTTGACAAAGGTCAGCTTCTGATGGTTAATCGTACATACCAACTTGATAGAGCTTACAAATGCCCAGATAGCTGGAAAGATTATTTCTGGGTATGTCAGGGCATTTCCAAAAGAGATTGCCATTTGAATCAGTAGACTAATTAAAGATGATTTCCTTCATCAGTATGGGTGGGGAATCGTCCAATCCATTGAGGGCCCCAGAAAAAAACAAAAAAGCAGAGGAGGGCCAAATTTGTTCTGTTTTCTTGAGCTAGGACGCATGCCTTTTCCTTTTATTAGACATTGACATTTTTTTCTTCTCAGGTCTTTAAACTTGGACCCAGACTTATGTCATTAGCTCCCCTGGATTTAAGACCTTGGGACTAAGACTGAATTATATTACTGGCTTTGCTACTCTTGCACTTTGCAGATGGCACATGTGGGACTTCCTAGCCTCCATAATTGCATGAATCAATTCTAATAATAAGTGTGTGAATCTATACCTATATCTGTATATCCTGTACATCCTGTATTTTCTGTTTCTCTGAACTACCTTGAATATACAAAGAGTAATTTGCAAAAAAAAAAAAAAAGCATAATATTATGGCCAGTTCTGGGTTTGTTGTTCTTGTTGTTGTTGTTGTTGTTGTTGTTGTTTTTCACTCCAGTCTTGTTCTGTTGCCCAGGCTGGAGTGCAATGGTACGATCCAGGCTCACTGCAACCTCCGCCTCCCAGGTTCAAGACATTCTCCTGCATCAACCTCCCAAGTAGCTGAGATTACAGGTGCCTGCCACCACACCCAGCTAATTTTTTTTTTTTTTTTTTTTTTTTTTTGTATTTTTAGTAGAGAAGGGGTTTCACCATGTTGGCAGGCTGGTTTCGAACTCCTGATATCAAGTGATCCTCCCCCTTCGGCCTTCCAAAGTGCTAGTATTACAGACGCATCTGGCCCAGTTCCGTATTTTTAAGCAGTCAAGATAAAGAATATGTCTATTACTGTAAGAAACTCTCATTATTCACTTTTGTGGCTATACCCACTTGCCTCCTATCCTCAGTCTTCTCTTCCATTCATAATTTCTGGTGACCATGCATCTACTTTCTATTTCTATAGTTTTTAATCTAAATAATGTCATATAGAAAGACATTTAGAATGGTAGAGTGAGAACCACTAAAAAAAAACGGTCCTCCATAAAAGCAATAAAAACACACTGTAATTATCAAAATTAACTTTTCCAGAATTCTGGAAACTAAATAATGCTTGCAATATTGTGAGCAGCATTTATGGACCAAAATAGCTGCATCTCTCTAAGAAAAGTGACCTTGGTAATATTTTAATATACCATATTCCACATCCCTATCTTCAGCTCCATAATAGCTTTGAAAACCCACAACCACAGGAACTGGGAAAAATAGGAACATAGTCACTGATACGGTTTGGCCTCATGATCTGTGTCCCCACCAAAATCTCACCTTGAATTGTAATAATCCCCATGTGTCAAGGGTGGGATCTGGAGATAATTGAATCATGGGAGGCAGTTTCCCCCATTCTGTTCTTGTGATAGTGAGTGAGTTCTCATGAGATTTGATGGTTTTAGAAGGGCTCCGCGCTACTCTCCACACTCATTCTCTCTCCTGCTGCCTTGTGAATGCTTCCTTCTGCTATGATTGTAAGTTTCCTGAGGCCTCCTCAGCTATGTGGAGCCATGAGTCAATTAAGTCTCTTTTCTTCATAAATTTCCCAGTGTATTAGTCAGGGTTATTTAATGGGACTGAACAAATAGGATAGATGTATATATAAAGAGAATTTGTTAGGGAATATTGACTCACATGATCACATGATGTATAAATAAAGGGGAGTTGATTAGGGAATATTGACTCACGTGATCACAAGGTAAAGTCCAACGATAGGCTGTCTGCAAGCTGAGGAGCAAGGAAGCCAATCAGAGTCCCAAAACCTCAAAAGTAGGGAAACCAACAGTGTAACCTTCAGCCTGTGGTCAAAGAACCAAGAATCTCAAAGCTGAAGTAATTGGAGTCGGATGTTCCAGGGCAGGAAGCATCCAGCATGGAAGATAAATGTAGGCTGGAAGACTGAGCCAATCTAGTCCCTCCATGTTCCTCTGTCTGCTTTTATCCTAGCTGCCTGACAGCTGATTCCATGGTGCCCACTCACATTGAGGGTGGGTCTACCTCTCCCAGTCCACTGACTCAAATGTTAATCTCCTTTGGCAACACCTTCACAGACATGGCCAGGAACAATACTTTGCATTCTTCAATCCAATCAAATTGACTATATCAACCATCACACCCAGTCTTGGGTATTTCTTTACAGCAGCATGAGAGTGAACTAATACAGTCACTGGAAGAAGGACAAGTCTGGTGCTTTCGAAAAGTCTCATTCCAAGAGACTGAAACTATCTTACATAGCTGATGGCTTCCTGAGAAACTCCATTCTCAAGATTTGTCATCATTTGATCTGATAAAATTTTGGTCTTTGTGAATAGCCCATGAAATTTGTCAAAAATATCTGTTGCAATTGTTTAATCTCTCATCAGCCTGAGGTGCAAATATCAGTTAGGGCAACCAGTAAGCTGACAAAAGAAGAAAATAAAAGAAAAAATAAAAGACAAATGAAGAGAAAAATGTTGTGATGTATTTCTGAGAATTTATGATTACACACATTTGCAGGTCCATGAATATGCCTAGGGAAGAGCTCACTGAGAATTCCTTGATTTTTTACTTCTAGCACACAATGAGCTCCATGGAAGCTGGAAGTGAAGGCTAAGTCAGGGTTATGAACTACTTACCACAGAACTGAAGATGTACCTCCAAGAAATACACACAGATCCTTAGGTGAATGATGGGAAACATATTTGTTGAATAATCTAAGAACATATCTATCCAATGAATAGCTAACTACTAAACTAATCAAGCAGGGACTTTGATGGTTAGACATAACAAAGAACAGACTTAATAATTAGTTCAGGAAAGTCACTAACAAAACAACAACAACAAAACTTTGTGGAGAAAGTTCTCCTAGAGTTGCCAAAACATAACTTAAAATGTCTAGTTTTCAAGAAAAATAAAACATGAGCTATGAAAAGAAACAGGGGAGTAGCCCTTAAACTGAAAAGAAGTAGTCAATAGAGACTATTCTCAAGGAAGACTTTAAATCAACTGTTATACATATGTTCAAATATGTCAAACATATCGCGTCTAAAAAGTTGAAATTGTGAAAGTAATGTTTCATCAAACACATAAATTCAATAAATATAAAAATATACAATACAATCAAATATAAATTAGAGGGCTAAGAGTGAGATTTAAAATGCATCAAAGAGGCTCAATAGCAGATTTAAACTGGCATGAGAACAAAAGCAGATTTGAGGAGTCAGAAGAAAGAATCAGATAACTTGAACATAGGTCAATTGAAATCAATCTGAGGAACAGAAAGAAACAAGAATAAAATTACAATGAACAGAGCCTAAGAGATTTGTGAGATGCCATTAAGTACAACCGTACACATAATAGGAATTCCAGAAGGAATGGAGAATGATAAATGGGCAGAAATAAAATTTGAAGGAATAATGGCCAAAAACTTCCTACATTTGATAAAAAAACATAATCTACAAAGTACCTTAATGAACTCCAAGTAAGGCAAACACAAAAAATCCAAATTTAAATATATTCGATTCAATCAAAAGAAAAAGGCAGAAGTCAAAAAAATCAAAAGACTCATTCAAAGAGAGTATCTTGAAAGTGACAAGAAAAAAATAAGGAGCTGTTCCTTTGGCTAGGGACAATAGAGTTTTTGGTTATTTTTATCTTGTACTCAATTGATTTTCTAGGTTGTGTGTTCAGCCCTAATTCTGGAATATATGCGGTAAAAAGCAAACCCAGAGAACTCATCATTTTACCATATTTTAGGTTTCAATGTCCTTAGCAAGTCTGTCTTCTCTATATCTTTTTGTATGTAATCCCCAAGGTTTTTAGTTGTTAATAATGTATTAACATCAAATAAGCAGTAGTTTATGTCTTCTCAAATTTCCTAGAAGCATAGGCTTCCATTAATTTTAAGATAAATTGTTAAAATTATTTATTTATTTTATTTCTAATTTAAAATTGTTATTATCAGAAATCTTTATTAGCATATATGTTAGTCTGTTTTCATGCTGCTGATAAAGACATACCTGAGACTAGGTAATTTATAAAGGAAAAGAGGTTTAATGGACTCAGTTCTGCGTAGCTGGAGAGGCCTCACAATCGTGGCATAAGGCAAAAGGCATGTCTTACATGGTGGCAGGCAAGAGAGAATGAGAGCCAAGCAAAAGGGGAAACCCCTTTTAAAACCGTGAGACCTTGTGAGACCTATGCACTACCATGAGAACAGTATGGAAGAAACCACCTGGTGATTCAATTACCTCCCATCAGTTCCCTCCCATAACACATGGGAATTACGGGAGCTACAATTCAAAATGAGATTTGGCTGAGGACACAGCCAAACCGTATTAGTATCTTATTACTATTTATAATTTGCAGAGATTTTTTTTTTTTTCTGGCCTTAAACATGCTAAGTTTTCAATACAAGATTCATTGATGTTTGAGAAAGTTGGTCACTGGCTGTCATGATTATAGATGTTTCCAAATATGTATTACATAAAGTTTGTTAAGTGAGTTGTTGAAATCATCTATGTTTTACAATTTTTAAATTCATTTTAAAATATAATTATTAAACAGTTTATTACAATGTCATCTTTGGATTTTAGGTGAGTTTGTTTCTCCTTGTAATGCTTTTCTTTAATTTTACTTAGATTTCAAACTTTTGTTAGGTTAATGCAACATCTTTTTTTTATCTTTAGATCTGAATAATTGTTTCCTTTAATATTATATTGTATACCATATAATAACCTGATTAGTACTTGTATCAAGGTTTCTCGTTTTTCTGATAGCAGTATTTCTTTTACAATGTTTTAGTTAGTATTTATCTACTATATATTTACTCATTTTAAAACATTCTTGGCTTTTTTAGTCATTTAATTCTAGTAGTTCACTTGCACTTTTTTATCCTCTTTGATTTTATACATTTTCAGGTAAATGTAATCCATAGAGTAAAAAATGATATATTTAAACTGATTTGCACCATTTTTTTTTGTATTCTATAATATTTGTCATACATTGTTTTAACTGGTAGTTTCTCATTTCTGGCCTTCTATTCATTTAACAATGTATTTTCTTTTGATAGATGGCTTCTGTTTTTTTCTTTTCTTTTAATGGTTAACTTCAAATTCTAACATTGTTTGTTACTCATAAAATAACAAAAATTATTAAATATATATATATCTTTCTTGTGAACAACACAATGGCCTTGGCACATTTAAACTACTCACTGAAATAATATCGCTCATATTCTATATTATTGACCATAGTTTTCTTTGCATAGTCTCTATTTTGGGGATGTATTTTTACTGGAAATATTTACTTATATACATAAACGTTTTTTTCTATCTCAAATTCTTTTTTTAAAAAAATTATACTTTAAGTTCTAGGGTACATGTGCACAACATTGCTATAAAGACACATACACACATATGTTTATTGTGGCACGGTTCACAATAGCAAAGACTTGGAACCAACCCAAATGTCCATCAATGATAGACTGGATTAAGAAAATGTGGCACATACACACCATGGAATACTATGCAGCCATAAAAAAGGATGAGTTCATGTCCTTTGTAGGGACATGGTTGAAGCTGAAACCATCATTCTCAGCAAACGATCCCAAGCACAAAAAACTAAACACTGCATGTTCTCACTCATACGTGGGAATTGAACAATGAGAACACTTGGACATAAACCTTTTTTAACTTTTATTTTAAGTTCAGGGGTACATGTGCAGGTTTGTTACATAGGTAAACTTGTGTCATGGGGGTTTGTTTTACAGATTATTTCATCACCCTGGTATTAAGCCTGGTACCCATTAGTCATTTTTCCTGATCCTCTCGCTCTTCCCACCCTCCACCCTCTGATGGGCCCCAGTGTGTGTGTTGTTCCCCTCTATGTGTCCATGTGTTCTCATCATTTAGCGCCCACTTTTAAGTGAGAACATGCAACATTTGGTTTTCTATTCCTGTTGTGAAAAAGGAATGCTTATACACTGTTGATGAAAGTGTATTAGTTTAACCATTGTGGAAGACAGTGTGGCAATTCCTCACAGACCTAAAGACAGAAATACCATTCGACCCAGCAATGCCATTACTGGGTATATATCCAAAGAAATATAAATCATTTTATTATAAAGACATATGTACAGGTATGTTCATTGCAACACTATTCACAATAGCAAAGACATGGAATAAACCTAAATGCCCATCAGTGATAAATTGGATAAAGAAAATGTGGTACATATACACCAGGGAATACTATGCAACCATAAAAAAGAATGAGATTATGTTTTTTGCAGGGACATGGATGGAGATGGAGTCCATTATCTTTAGTAAACTAACATGTTTCATTAATTTATTTTTTAGACTCCCTTTATTGTAGCCCAAGTATCGTTTTAATCTGAAGCCTAGCTCAGGTGTTTGTCACACATGGAGTGGCATAGATCTTGCTCTATTTGGGCCCTAAACATCTGGCCTCTGCTGAGTGTAGTACTGGAACTCAGCAAATCTGAATATAGTATGACACACCCGCCACCCTCTACCATCTCTCAAAACGTGTGTGCGTGTGCGTGCGTGCGTGCGTGTGTTCTGGTCTATTCTATGTTTTGGTTTTCTAATTCGCATCTCTTAATGTTGAGTTTAACTTTGTGTTCTTATCGTGTTCACAATAATTTTTTTTTCTGCTCTTGGCCTGTGGTTGATGAGGTATCCTTCTGAAATCAGTATACTATGAAAAGAAATATGATTATTCTATTGTTACTATGCCACCATTTTCATTCTAATCTGTGCTTCTTCAATTACCTGCAGTACTTTTAAAGATTTTTAGATCTAAGTGGAGCCTAGGATTCTACCCAGCTAATATCCATCTGCTAGTCCATGTTTTACACTTTGAATGATAACGCTTTAAACAGCTACACTGTTTTCTCACAGTGACGAAGTGGGCAATTACAGCATTCTGCTGACTTTGTCCAAATGTGACCACCAGTTCAACACAAGCTCCTCCTTTTCTGGGACTATTCAAGTTTTTCCCTTCCTTGAAGTCAGTCTCTTTAGGAAAGAGAGAGTGGGATTTTGTTCATTCAAACATTAATTTCGAGGCAATTGATAGCAGACATATTTTCATCTCTGTTCTTTGAAGTTTAAATCAATTTAGCTTCATTAAACAGCAAAAGCATAAATTATCATGGATAATGAATTGGAAATTGGAGTTTAGGTATAAAACATCCCAGGTTATGATCAGCACATGCCCACTAACAAAGCATTTCTCTATATTTTAGTGGTCTACTTCAAAAAATATCCTTAATTTCATATAAAGCTTTTTTGAGGGAAATAGTGTATTTTTGCCTGCTTATTTCTACATCTTTGCAACAGAAACATGTATTTTAAAATATAATTATAAGATTTGCAGTACTTTGCATATTTTTTCCAACTGTCTGCAGTGCAATCACTGTCTTCCATTAGTGTAAAACCCTTAAAAATTATTTACATTTTAAAGCAAAAATCCTCGTTCTCAATGCCAAAGATGATTTTCACTTCTGAATATTTGCTGATAATCTACCCAGCCCTCAAATAACCCATGGCTGCTCTACCTTTGTATTTGTCTTATTTATGCGGTAGGATCATAAACTTGATGTTCTTGTTAAAGCTACTGTATTTTAATTGCTAGAAGAAATGCCAAACAGAATGGAAATAGAGAAAAGTTGTGACTGCTTACATTTCATGCACATTGCATGCTATTGTCCATCAATAGCAGCATTGATGCTAAAAAAAAAAAAAAAAAAAAAAAAAAAAAAAAAAAAAAAAAAAGCTACAATTATTGGCTTCTGTAAGTTTACATTATAAGTATAAAATAAAAAATAAAATATATATAATGCCTAAAACTATTTTCCTATTAGACAAAGTCTGATATTTTCCTAAACAGTAATAATTTATATAATAAAATGACCTTGAAAAATTCCACCAGTGTAATTTATAGAAACAAACAAGTCTTCCTTCAGCATTAGTCATACAGTGACATTGAAAACTCTTTGGCTTATATAAACATATTCATTGTATTCATTAAAGTAAAATTCCATTCCCTTTTACTCTCAGTTCCATATGTCTCTTCTTCACTACCAAGTCAGTGATGCAGCTCAGAATCTTGCCCCAAATACATATTTGCTTTTTTTGGATTCCTACTTGCACTGTGTCATAGAACAGCTGGTCAAGTATAACTGCCTTCTGTGGCTGTAATTCTATCTCTTGGGGATACTGCCTCCTATTTTTACACAAAAGAATATTATTTTTCTTTAGAGTGTTAAAATAATCAACGTTTTAAAATCATTGGAGAAATGTGATAATTAGAAAACATTGCTAGAAGAGGCTATTGAATAGATCATTTCATGACAGCATTAAAAATGGGCTTTCCTTCTCCTCAGAATTTAGACAGTCATAATTTTTAAAAATACCAAGTTGGGCATTCCACTTACTAGTTTTTTCAGATAATTAGGATTATTTAATTATAAATATGATATACTTTATAAGTTCAGAAATAACACATTAAAATGTCAGTATTTGTGCATAAGAAGGAACACACTGGTAGACTGGAGGTGATGAATAAAGGGGAAAAAGACAAAGATATTTGTGAATAGTTGGGCATATTTAAATATTTAATAAAGTACACTTTGAAATTGTTCTAGTGTGTGTGTTTCTTGAAATAATTTTAGCGATATATAATTGCTACTTGAATACTTTTGCTAGATGAAATTTTGAGTTTGTTGTGCAGAGGCAAAAATAAGCACTTTCCATTACTGTCTTGGAAACTAATTTCCTTGAAATTCTCACTTTGTTGCATAAAGTAAATTTTATTTATATTAAATTGTGATTTTTTTCAAAACATAGATAAAAAATGGGAATATGAGAAGAAAAAAGACTGAATTGCATCAGATAACATTAGCTCCAAATCAGTAACATTTAGAATTTATGCCCTGCAAAATTTTTATTTTCTTTTCAAAGCTTTGACATTTCAAAATACGTGTCATTTTAGTATTCTATTTTCTGCATTTAGGACTACAATAACATACAATGGCTAGTTTACATTAAATAGGCCAATTGAAATGATAATTATCAGCCTTTTAAATGCCTGAAGTTTTGTCTTTTCATAATACTTTTGAAAAGTGGTCTGTTTTGAAAAGAGATTCATGATCCATAGCTATACTTGATACAGCTTGCTCAATCCAATTTAATAAAAGCCGAAGGGAAAGAGGTAGAGATAGAGAAAGACCGCATAAGCCAGAATTCTACAAAATTCTGTGTGATGCCCCTGGAATAAATTGTGTGGGAAGCCTGTGTGCCCAAGTACTCAAAAGAAAAAGCCTTTGTTGATTTATGACCGTACAGCATACACATAAAAATAACTGAAGTATCATTATAGGACACAGATAAATAAGAGTAGGGGTTGTTGCCCACCAATATTTCTTGGGAAGAATCATGATTAGAACACCAAAAGCAATCCAGCATCTTGAACTATACAAAATTAAAGTTGAATCAGAAAGCATCAGAGCAAGGAGCATGACAAATTCATTCTTCCTGTTTGAAGGTATGAACGTGGACAACTTTTGTGAAAATTCTGGAATAACAGAGCTCTGAAAATGTGTTTCTGAACACAATCTGACAAACAATATTTACCACATCAACAAACTTTTCATAGACGTTTTGCAGGAAATAATTTACTTCAATGAAGAACATTTTTCCCCCAGGCACTAGACCTGAAAATTCAAAATGTAATAAATCCCCAAATTTAAAACACTGTTAGTCTCTTTCCATTTAGTTACTTTGAAAAAATGAAAGACAAAACATATTTTGAAAAAGTAAAGAGATAAATGATGAGCAATGAAGGGTTTTTCTCTACAGAAATCAAAAAGCAGAGATAAAGTCACTAGAAGAAAGTTACAACTCCATCTCAAGCAATCAACCTCTGTAAAATAAGGGTTAAAAGCTAGATTTCTAATAATGTATGTCAACTTTTGAAAACAGTTTATAAAGTTATCTCTATTAAATAAATATTTTAATGTTCTTTCTAGTAAAGAAAATTGCTTTAATATCTTCTCTTCTGTTCTAGAGCTGTGCTGTATCATAGCCACTAGCCATATGTGGCTTTTTAGCACTTTAAATGTAGCTGGCTTGAATTGAGATTTACTGTAGGTATAAATACACACCCATTTCAAAGACTTAGTACAAAAAATATTATATATTATTAACATTTTAAAAGGATTACATGGTGAAACTATATCTTTAGATATTGATTTAATTAGACATTATTAAAATAAATGTCACTAGTTTCAGTGTACTTCTATAATGTGATAACCGAAAATTTAAAATTACAATATGACTAACATTTGCAGCCCAGTTTATATTACTATTGGACAATGCTATTGTTGTGACCAAGAGGACTGGAAAGATTATCACATACAAAAGTGAGATCCTGCCTAAATTTTGTTCTGATAAAATTCAGTTCCTTTACATAGACTTGTCGTACAATCATAGACATATATGTGCATTTACCTCTCAGGGGTAGGAACAATTTTTTAACCGATTAAATAGAAGATAATTATTCAATATTTTCTTTCTATTATTAAACAATTGAGACATAAAAGAAAGATACAGATCTTCCATTCATGGAGTATATATTTTAGAGGAAAAGACAGAAAATTACAAATTTAATTACATAATTAATTACAGATATTAACTAAGTTTGGTGCAACAGTGAAGCATCGGGTCTGTGTGTTCCAGATATGAGGGAAACCTCACCTAGTAAATATTTCTCTTAGGTTACCAGGGACAATATTCTAAATTTAAAATATACTATTTTTTTTAATGGAAGTGGGAAAAATAGATTATTTTATTTTAAATATTATCAAAAAAGTTTTGGTGAGTGAGATTAGCTTCAATTTAACATGTAATATTTCAAGAATTTTAAAACTGTGAAGAAAATATAACAAGTGTTTGTGACCAACCAGATACTGGGTTTTAACGTTGTTTTTGTCTTTATTTTAATGATGAAATCTGATTTATTGAATAGAAGTTGTCAACATAAACAGTATAAAATATAAATATGTTTATCTGGGAAAGATCTCCAAAAAGGATGTGATCTTGAGAGGAGCAAAATAATCTTTAGTAAAAAGAATATTATCACCGTAAGCATTTCATCTTTAAAATAAATAATATATGCCTGGCACAATGGCTCATGCCTGTAATCCCAGCACTTTGGAAGACGGAGGCAGGTGAATCACTTGAGGCCAGGAGTACAAGACCAGTCTGGCCAACATGGCGAAAACCCATCTCTACTAAAAATACAAAAATTAGCCAGGTGTGGTGGTGCATGCCTGTAATCCCAGCTACTTGTGAGGCTGAGGCAGGAGAATCACTTGAACCTGAAAAGCAGAGGTTACAGTGAGCCAAGAACATGCCACTGCACTCCAGTCTGGGTGAGGAAGTGAGACCCTGTCTCAAAAAACAATAAATAGTAATAATAAATGCCAGCATGTGTGGCATATACTTTAGAAAAAGTGTCTAATTTAATAATCTCAATAATTTTATACATTGTATATATTTCTCATTTTTTAGTTTCCAATACTTAAGTTCAGTAAGATTATGAACTTACCTAGGGTTATACAACCAGCAATTAGCACCAAGGTTTACTGTAACTCACTCAAAAGGATAAGCACATAAGTAAGGAATTGGCTTTTGTCAACGTGGTTTTTCATATGTTGAAAGAACAATGAAAATAAATAAGTATTGGATATGTTAAGGCAAATTGTAAATTTTATCTCAAAGGTGATAGCATATAGGCAAAGCTTGAGAAAACCTATTTTGCCCGAGCATAGTAGCCATGCAATCTAGAAAAATAAATAATATTATTATATTTCTTTATAGATTTTATACCTTCATTTTGCCCTACAGGTAATACTAAAGATAAACATTTTTTTTTTTCCGGTGAAAATCAGAGACAACATTTTTACAGCAGAATATCACAGATTCATTTGACAAAATTGTTAAAATTATGGTAATGAACCACATTCCTTTCAATTTTGCAAATCACGTTGAACTATGCATTGCTAATGAGAAACAACACATTGGAAAGATAATATATTGCAATTAAATACGAATGAGCCATGTTTTATGTATTTTTTTAATATATTAACATGTGTTTCCAAATGTTGTCCATTGGCCTGTTTTTTCATGTATTATGACCAATTTTTCTCTACCCAAATAAAATGATCACTACCTCTTCAGAATTCCTAAAGGCTTTTATCTGTATTAATTTCGTTATAGGCGTGTTTTCCGATGTATTATATTTATATATCTCTTTACTATTTTGTACTAAACTGTAAACTAAAACTACTAAACTGCAGGAAATAGTAAAGATAGTATGGATGGGCCAGTGCTCAATGAGTTAATAATAGGTCAATGTCTTAATACATATCACTATGTATTAAGTATAGACAATGGCTTTTGTTACATAGACAAATGGCTTTCAGTACATGTTAATTACACAAATTATTGGCAATTCATTCATTTAAAAATAGTATTTATATTGTAGAAGGCATTATTCTAAGCACTGAATATAAAAGTAAAAAAAGGAACTAAAATACAAAATCTCAGTGATATAAAATGGCTTATCTAGTCAGTGGATATTAAGGAATTAATATAACAAAGGTATTATATATAAATTTAATGTATAATATATTACATAAATATATTTAATACATATATTTAAGCTTCTAGGAAAACAAAGGGCCAAATTTTCTCCTGTGCAATAGGCTGATTTATCATCTGTCCTATAGAGAAAAAATGATTAATGACTTTATTGATCTGGGTTATAGTGAATCACTTTTTCAATGTATTGTTGGATGGTGCAGTTATTAAAGATGAATGCGTGAACTAGAATTTTAGTTGATGCTGAAACACTATTATTTTGCTCATGCCTCTCAGTGTTTTTAAAAAACGCAATAGAAATAATTGAAAAGTATCAGTGAAGCAATCAAAAATTTATTGAAGATATTTGCTGCTTCTAATTGATTAATCAAGTTCTGGTTTTCTAATAAACAAAATAAATCACTTCATTTGTCTAAGAAGAGTGAGAGAACTCAGTAATTATAAAATAAAAGTATACATTGATAAGTCTCTGAGTTTGAGGGGTACTTGTAACACATGGTATTGTTGCTAAGTTCCCTAATATGAAGAAAAAACAATGGAAAGACTGAGAATAAAAGTTTAGATAAAGAAGAGTAAGAAATAGAAATGTAAAAATCGAGAATGGCAAAAGTTTGTAAAACATGTTTTTTCTTTGTGGAAATCTTTTTTCTTTTGAGCTTTTTTATTTTCTTAATTTTCAATAAAGCAAACTTTCTGGTTTTTTTCATATTCTACTCAGACTTGTTCAATAAATATATAATAAATGTCTTTGAATAAGTAACATGCATATTTATGATATATCAGATATGTTAAAATATTACATTATTTAATATTCAAACATATACATTAAGATATCACCGTTATATCAGTTGGGACACTGAATTCCATCCAGACAGTTTAAGTAATGTGCTTGTGGTCACATGATTGTGGTAAAAATGGAACTGAATGAAAGGTCAGTTTACTCCAAAAGCCTCAATCTACATGTTACACAGAGATTATACTTGTTTCAGGCATTAAACTAGAAGCTAGATCAATCATATATTTACCCGTTATTCATTTTTTGTTCCCCTTTATCAAAAGATAACTTCTGGATTACAGATGTGTAAAACATTGACTGGCAATATAGAATGTCTAGAATAGATACTTGTGGTAAGAAAGGGAGGAAGGAAAGAGGGAGGGGGAGAGAGAGAATAAAACAAATGGAGGAAGGAAGGAAGGAAGGAAGGAAGGAAGGAAGGAAGGAAGGAAGGAAGGAAGGTAGGAAGAAAGGAAGGTCTGTGGTTGCAGGGATGGAGGGTGCTGGGAAAGGAGGTGGGGGGAGTTACTGTTTTAATGAGTTCAGAGTTTCAGTTTTGCAAGATGAATGACTTCCAAAGATGGATGGTGGTGATGGTTGCACAATAGTGTGAATGCATTTAATGTCACTGAACTGTACACTTAAAAATGGTTAAGATGATAAATTTCGTTATGTATACTTTACCGTAAATAAAAAGCATGTATCAAAACATTTCTTTGCTTTTTCAATCCTGCTTCATTCATTAAACTATGACTTCCATAAGAACAGGACCTGTATCTGCCTGGTGCACCTACTATGTGTTGCTAGTCACTGAAGACTTGGGGACCAAGACAGACAAGGTGCCCACTCACCTGGAGCTCACAGCCTAGGGGGAGGGGAGAAAGATACTGAATAAACAAATAAACAAGAATATTATCACCTATTACCTGCTGTGCAGAAAATTAAAAAGTGAAATGTAACAGAGTGGCTGCATGAGGAGGGGTTTCAACTGGAGCAGTCAGGCATACCATCTCAGAGAAGGTGACATTTGTACAAAGACCCAATGAACAATCAAGAGTCAGCCATCAAGCATCCAGGAGACCCGAGCTGCACACCGAAGAAACAGCAAGTGCAAAGGCCCTGCGCCAGACATGAGTGTGGCATGCTAGAGGAACAGCAGAGAGAAAAGAAGGGGGACACGGAGGAGAGAGGAAATAAGGAGACCTCGGAGAGGGAGAGGGGACGGAAGGTCTTCCTGCTCACAGCGGAGGGAGGCCTCACTGAATCACCAACCTCCTCCTCACAGCAGGGGAGGAGGGCTCCATGAACCAAGACCTCTAAGTGCCCAGCTCTGCACTAAACGCTTTTTAAAGATCAGCTCAGAGAATGCTCTCAACAGTCCTTGGGGCAGGTACAGTCATTAGCCACAATAAAAAGAAGGAAACAGGCTCGGAGAGCTCGGCTGAGCTGGTGGGTCTGGGACTACAGTCAAAGTCATAGAGCGGGAGGAGGGATCTAATGCCCCGTGTGCTACCTTCAAGGACCCACTCTGGGGACGCTCTTTCCTCCCACCCAGCTGCCCTTCCACTCCCACTCCCACTCCCTCTGCCAAAAGGGAGAGGGCCTCACACAGGAGGCCTGGCTGCTAACTGATCCCTGCCAAGGGCTTTCTGTTCCTCCTCTCACTGTCCCCTAAGAGCAAGCCAAGGAGAGAACCCACCACCTCTCCCTCACCTGGCTGGAGATGGGTACCGGGAGCGAGGAGACAGAAGCCCATCTCCAGTTCCACAACACCGTTTCTGAGGCCCCTCTGCAGGCCCTGCCCTTGGAAGGGGATGGACCATGGTCCTTGGATGGCAGCCTAGTGATCAGTGAAGATGTCCACCAAGGCCGGGGCAACAGCATCTTGAAGTCTAAGAGAACTGATTTCCTCAGATGCTTTACACTGCTCCGGACCCTAAATAGCCTGTGGTACACCAGGGAAAAAGCCGGACTCCAGGGACAGCCAGACCTTCCACCATCTGGGAGGAATGTTATAGAAAAGAAAGCAGGTGGCCAGGCGCGGTGGCTCACGCCTGTAATCCCAGCACTTTGGGAGGCCGAGGCAGGCAGATCACGAGGTCAGGAGATCGAGACCATCCTGGCTAACACGATGAAACTCCGTCTCTACTAAAAATACAAAAAAATTAGCCGGGCGACGAGGCGGGCGCTTGTAGTCCTGGCTACTCGGGAGGCTGAGGCAGGAGAATGGCGTGAACCCAGGAGGCAGAGCTTGCAGTGAGCCGAGATCGTGCCACTGCACTCCAGCCTGGGTGACAGAGTGAGACTCCGTCTCAAAAAAAAGGAAAGCAGGCCTGCTTCCTGCCTGCACTCCTTCGCTCAGGCCATTCAGGGCCTCACCCACCACAGTGGCTCCACCCTAGCGGGAGTGCCCAGGGGTGGGGCAGCCCCAGGTCCCCAAGCTCGCAATTCCTCACCCTAAAATAGAGACTCTGCCACCCGGGCCGGTCACAATGTGGGACCCAGCACAAAATGAGAATGTGGAGCTTCTTGTTCAAAAAGCAGAAGGGAGATGCCTAACAATAAAGGCGCTAAAATATAAAATTGTATCTATATATCTACACCTACAGATCTATAAAGCTTTGATTCTTTTCTGTTGGTCTGCCTCTTGATTTGTCATGAGTTTGTATTTGTTCAATATCATTTTAAGTAAAAAAAAATGAAAAATCTAAATGACTAGCATGAATTTTACTATTCATCTTTATATTGTGCAATGTCAGTTTTAAATGCAAATATAAGGATGTTTAACTCATATGCAGAATCATCGAAATTGTATAATTTGTATTCTGTACCTTGTGCACACATGTGTATTTCATTCTTACCTCAAATGGTGGGAAAGGGCACAAAACTTACTCAACTGTTTTCATTTCTTTTCTTTTCTTGACTTACGCACATTCTCTCAACATGCTCTGCTTTTAGCTTACGATGTGTGAGGAGGGGCTGAAAGAAAAGAACTATAGGTTGCCTGATCTGTCCCTGTCCTAGCTCATCATGATCAGTGTCAGCGGTTGGCTTATCCAGCGAAATCACACGAGCAAGAAGGCTATGGCAGGTTTCCTACGCCGTTCATGTTTCCTTTTTTGTTTTTTTTTTTTTGAGACTG
>NW_016805834.1:1219933-1225036 GCF_001698545.2 Rhinopithecus bieti
AAGGAAGGAAGGAAGGAAGGAAGGAAAGAAGGGAGGGAGGGAGGGAGGGAGGGAGGGAGGGGAAGGAGGAAAAGAATAGAAAAGTGAGGAAAGGAGGGTGGGTGGTTGGGAGGAGGATGGGGAGGAATGAAGGTTGGTTCTGACTCATGTTCTAATTTTCTAACTACATGTTTCCCATCTCTCTTTTACTGGTCCCATGTCCTATGCCTAAGTATCACAGGGCTGGGAAATGACTACTTAGTTGCTTTAAAAATGTGTAGCTGACTAATATGAATAAAAGCCAATAAAAACACAGAATAAAATTTAGACTTAGAAGAGGTAAGAAATAGTAATGTAAATGAAACTACAAAGATCGCTTCATTCTTCCACTTCATAGTGGACTTGCATTACTTAGAAGATACAGTTCTAACTTTTTATTATGACATGTAGACAAATCACTTTGCAATTTGGTTCTGTCTAATTTCTCTCAAATCTTATTAGTGATTCCAGTAAGCCTGAGATTCTGACCTCTTCTAGCTGACTATTACAAACTGATGACACATGCTTTTACATGCATATGATATTCTTTATTGAATGCCATTTTCTGTCTCTCTGCTTGCAAAACTTCTGCTCCTTTTTCAACACCCAGCTTAATTATAACCTTCTTTGGGAAATCTCATAGCAGTATGCTCAATACTAAACTGTTGGCTTTGAAGACCTTTAGATTGCTATTCCTACACAAAGAATCTGAATTGTACTATGTTTTATTCATCTTTAAAAATACTCTAGCTAAGTGCCTAACATATGATATAGGTTCAATACAGTTTTGTGAATTATATGAATAAATTAACTCCAGGATTTTAAAAAATGTTTCTAGGGTGGCTGGGCACCATGGCTCATGCCTATAATCCCCACACTTTGGGAGGCCAAGGCGGGTGTATCACCTGAGGTTGGGATTTCGAGACCATCCTGACCAACATGGAGAAACCTCATCTCTACTAAAAATACAAAATTAGCTGGGCATGGTGCTGCATGCCTCAGCTACTCAGGAGGCTGAGGAGAATCACTTGAACCTGGGAGGTGGAGGTGGAGGTTGCGGTGAGAGGAGATCATGCCATTGCACTCCAGTCTGGGGTAACAAGAGCAAAACTCCGTCTGAAAAAAAAAAAAAGAAAATTTTCTAGGGTGAAATATAAAAGCCTTACTTTACTATCAAGTCATAGTTCATCATGAAATCAAAACTACAAGAAAAGCCAGAGATATTGTTTTTTTATTTTCCTAAGGGGAAAAATATTGTGACAAAATATGTTGTTTTCCACCACTGTCCAGAGGAATTATTTGATACTGTTATTTTTATTTTTTATTTTTTATTTTTTAAGACGGAGTCTCGCTCAGTCACCAAGGCTGGAGTGCAGTGGCATGATCTCAGCTCACCTCAACCTCTGTCTTTTGGGTTTAAGCGATTCTCCTGCCTCAGCCTCCCAAGTAGCTGGGACGATAGTCAAGGCACTTCCTCACCACTTTGATTAATGCATCTCTCTTCCTTCAACTTATCCTACCTTCTACTATTGAACTGATATTTACAGTGAGATTTAAAAATAAAAACACTACCATAAAACTTCCTCATAATTTCTATGAAGTAAGGACAAATGTTTCCATGAAGAAAGATAGAAATGTACACTTGTATTGTGAGAGACTCACAAAGTAGAATACTATATGTCAAGGAATATGAACAAACTACAACTACATACTGCAAAACTCATTATAGCAAAACTGGTGCACTTAAGGATGCACAAAAATGCCAGACATACATAAATACGTATTTATTATTTCGTTTATAGAAAGTCAAAAGGCAAACAAAACACATCTTTGGTGATGAAAATCAGCATGTTGGGTACCTTGAAGAGACAGAAGTTAAATTGTTTGAAGTGGGCATGGAAAGACCTTCTGGAATGCTGGCATTGTGGTTTACTGAGTTGAGTGCTTGGTAAATAGGTGTGCCCAGTGTAGGAAAATTTACTGCACTCTCACTATATTATATATAATACATAATATAATATAAATATAACAGAAATAATATATAATATAAACAACATATATTATACATACACATATAAATACATAATATATATGATATAATATATACAATATGTATAATATATGATATACATTATATATATAAAATTTAAGCCCTTATTTAAAAGATATTATTCTTCCATTAGAGGATTACAGTCCTTCCACCGAAAGAAAAAATAATTGACAGAACAAAAAGTAAAAGTGGTCATCATGGTGGGCTTTAACACCTATGGTCTATCACAAAACGTGTTGAAAATCACATAAAATTATTAGTGATATAAAGATATGATGAACAGCACAGTTAAAAATTTGATCAAATTGACTGGTATCTATCTATCCATCTAATCTATCTATTTTATTAGTATATACTGGGGATCTCCAAAAGTTCATCAAAAATGTATATTATGAGGAAACCATGCATACATTTCAAAGTTTTCCATGAGAATAAATTTGTAATGACTTTTTGTAACATATCTAAACAAAGTCTCGTTTGAGGCACTAAGAAGTATGAGATGCCAGTTTGAAAAGAGCCCCTACTAGACAAACATGAATTCTGCTCATATGGAAGCAAGAACAAGCATCAAATTTATGGCAAGGCTTGGGTGGAAGAATGGTGAAATCCTCAATGTTTTATGAAAGGTTTATGGGACCAATGCCCCTAAGAAATTATCAGTTTACAAACGTATAACTCATTTTAAGAAGGGATAAATGATGTTGAAGATGAAGCCTGCGGCAGCAGACTATCCATATCCATTTTCCAGGAAGAAAAGCCCTTAACTGAAGAGGACCAAGGATTAACAGCAGAAACAATAACCGACACCACAGATATGTCAATTGGTTCAACTTACACAATTCTGACTAAAAAAATAAAGTAAAAAAGATTTCCACTCAATAGGTGCCAAAACCATTGTATTCTAAGCAGACAAGAGCAGAGCTTTCAATGAAAATGTTTAAAATGTGGGATCAAAATCATGAAGCACCTCTTCTAAGAATTGTAGCAGGAGATAAAACATGGTTTTACCAATATCATCCTGAAGACAGAACAATCAAAGTAATAGCTACCAAGAGGTGGAAATGGTCTAGTCAAAGCAAAAGTGGACTGGTCAAGAGCAAAGGTCATGGCCACAGCCTTTTGAGAGGTTCAAGGCATTTTCCTTGTTGACTTTCTGGAGTTCCAAATAATAATAACATCTGCTTGTTCTGAGAGTTTTTTGAAAAACTCAGCCAAAACTTTAGCGAAGAAAACTCTTGGGAAAGCTTCACCACAGACTCCTTCCCCACCACAACATTGCTCCTGTTCCCTCTCTCACCAAACAAGAGGAATTTTGTGAGAGTGTCAATTTGAAATCATTAGGTTCCCATGCTACAGTCATGATTTAGTGCCTTCTGACTTCTCTTTGTTTCTTAGTCTTAAAAAGTCTGTAAAGGGCACCGATTTTTTCTTCAGTTAATAATGTAAAACAAGACTTCACTGACACAGTTAAATTTCCAGGGCCCTCAGTTCTTTGGAAATGGACTAAACGGCTTGTATCATTACTTTAAAAAGTTTCTTAACTTTAATGGAGCTTATGTTGGGAAATAAAGTTTACAGCTTTTATTTTTTAATTCCATTTTTAAAATTTTTTCCACAAATGACCACATACACACGCATATGCACACAGAGAACAAGAGAGAGAGAGAGAGAGAGCGGGAGAAAGAGAGAGAGAGCAGGAGAGAGAGAGAGATTTATGATACAAGGAATTGACTCATGTGATTATGGAGATTAGATTCCACAATCTGTCATCTACAAGCTACAGACAGAGAAAAAAGGGTGACATAGTTCTAGTCCAGGTCTGAAGTCTTTAGGAGAAGCAGCACTGATGATTTAAGTCCTGGTCTTACAGCAGGAGAGGATCAATGTACCAACTCAAACAGTAAGAAAAAGTAAATTCTGTCTTCCTTTGCCATTTGTTCTATTCAGACACTCAGTGGATTAGGTGATGCCCACACACAGTGGGGTATTTCTGAGCTGAGATTTACTCAGCCTCCAGATTCAAATGCTCACTCTCACAGATAACCCAAAAATAACAGTTAACCAAATAAATATCAGGGAAACCTATGGTGCAGTTAAATAGACACATAAAATTAACCATCATAGATAGATATGTAGGCAGATAGATACAGATATGAATACAGATATAATATATAGATAATATACATTCACTTTACCCAACAATGGCAGACACAATATTATTTTTCAGAACCAAAATACCACTTGCTGTAGCTGACCACACATTGAGTCACATCGTAGCCTCAAAAATTTGCAAAGGACGGGAATTTCCAGAAGATCAATAGCAGAACTAGTAACTAAAAAGTCAGATGTCAGTAAATTAATTGGTGCATATTTCAATAAGCCATGGGTCAAAGAAGAAGTAACTATGAAATTCAAAGATATTTTGAATCATATAATAAGAAATAAATAATCTGAATGATAATTAGAACTTATGATATTCAGGCAAATTGGGGCTTAGAGTTACTGAAATGTCACATCCTAAAAGGAGACAGAAAAAAATGAATTATCCAGTCTCTCATTTCAATAAGCTAAAAACGGACAGCATATTAAACCCAAAGAGAGTATTAGGAAGGATATGGGCAGAGATCATAAAAAGGAAAAAATATATATATGAAAGAAAATCAATAATCACATGAATTTGTTCTTTGGAAATATCAGTAAAATTCATGAAATGTTGTCAAGGCTGTTTAATGAGAGAGAAAAAAAGAGAGAGCCAGCAATGTTGAAAATGAAAAGTGGAAATGAACACAGATCTTTCAGACATAAAAAGAGAAGTGAGCAATGACAATTTTATGCCAAAAATTACTGAAATGGAATATTCATTTGAAAACAAAACAAAGCTGACAGAAGAAACATATAAACTCAATGATCTTATGTATTTTAAGAAAACCGCAATCGTAGTCAAAAACATTCCAACACAGTAAACTCCAGACTTTACTCATGAATTTCATCAAGTGTGTGTGTGTGTTTTTTTTTTTTTTTTTTTTTTTTTTTTT
>NW_016805834.1:1225278-1257378 GCF_001698545.2 Rhinopithecus bieti
TTTTTTGATATGGAGTCTTACTCTGTCACCCAGGCTGGAGCGCAGTGGCCTTATCCCGGCTCACTGCAACCTCCACCCTCAAGCAATTCTCCTACCTTAGCCTCAAGCAATTCTCCTGCCTCAGCCTCTTGAGCAGCTGGGGTCAAATATTTAAATAAAGACAGTAAGAATTTTACACAAATGATACAATTCAATTATAGGCTAATAAAAACCTGATTAGAAACTTGCATATCATGGGCCTCATAGTTGGGCAACCTGACTGGCCCTCTTCACTTGGAGAACCAGTGAAGAAATCTGAATCTTGTCCCTTTCCTATGCGGTTTGACAGGTTCCCTTCGACAGTTCAATTATTTTTCTTCCTTGGGGATTATAGACCTAGATGGCAGCATTTTAGAAGCTGAAGGAAATCTAAGCATTTATTAAATAGATATACAATCAATACCCTGTTCTTAGCACATTAATCTTCACCCTGCTAGTACCTGTTTCTGATACCCCCTGCTCCAGATATCTACCATTTTACTCTCTCTAGAAAATAAATCTGGCTTCTGCTCAGGTAATCACATGCATAGATGGTGTGAGAAAAGGAATCTGGGATATGCAATAAATTTTAAAAGTGCTTTTCATTAGTCCTCATGTTTTAACCTAAAAATGTTCACAGGTTTGCCTTTCTTGAACTCTTTTGGAGCTCACTGATATAAAGATGACTTCTCCACTTTCTCCATTCTGGCTTAAGCTTTAGTTCTCTCTAATCTGTGACATCAGCTGTTATCATTCATCCATCTCCAGCTTCCAAAACATTATTGTTCTATCCTTTCCCATTCTCCTTGACATTTTTAATACATTCCTGAAAAACGCTTTTCTGTTATTTAGTGGAATTTGCCAAATAAGCACAGGGAAATAATGCATACTCAATCTGCCCTCTTTAAAACCCAGATCACCTTTTTCCAACTGTGGTCTGTGGAACTCCGGGGGGTCCCTGAGACATTTTCAGGGTTTTGGCGATCTCAAAACAAATATACAAATATCATAACAATGTCAAGATGTCATTTGCCCTTTTTACTGTGTAGGCATCTTGGAATTTTTACTAATTATGCAAAAGTAATAGTAAGGAAAACCACCGACATCTTAGCAAGAATCAAGGAAGTGTTACCAAATAATATGAGCAGCCATTACAGTCCTCATAACAGTGTACTCACTGTTAAAAGAAAAAAACAGTCATTTTCACTGAGAATGTCTTTGATAATTCAGTAAAATATTGTTCACTTTCATTAAATGTTGACATGAGTATATTTTAATATGCTCTGGATTAATGAAAACATGTATAAAGACTTTCTGCTGTAAACTGAAGTGTAATTATTACTTCAAGGAAAACAGTTGTGTAACTAGTTTTATTCAGCGAAACTAGCTGCTGTTTTTTTTTTTGTTTGTTTGTTTGAATGGATTATCGTTCTTATCTGAAGAACTAAATCCACAGAGTAAGTCTGCCATTTCAAGGGAAACTACTGACAATACTGCCAATGAAAAAATTTGAGCTTTCCAAAAGAAAAAAAAAAAAAACCTAGAATGATGGGAAACTTGTATCCAACATCATGTTTGACACTTTCCCAATACTTAAGGGATTTTCTGATCAGATTCATGGTTACACAGGTAAACATGAGTTTTACTATTATATAATGAAATGTGTCAATATATGTAAAATCTGCATAAGTTAGGGAACTAATAATTTTAAATAACTAATTCATGTTATGAAATCAGACACGGGTGAAAGAATCACTCAAATTAGAAGATAGACCAAGAGATTTTAGTGTAACAGAATACCAAAACTTCACTGATACGGTTCCAGACTCCAAGCAGCAATTAATCTTTAAGAAAATATTACTTAACTTTTGTACAATATTAATTTAAAATTCACAATTAACAGAAAAGTCTAATTAAATGTTCACCCCATTTCCAACAACGTGTCTATAGGAAGCCAAAATATCCTCATATACTCCAGTTGAGCAGATTGAAAATAGAAGCAGATGTGAGAATACAATTGTCTTCCATTAATCTAGAAATTTAAGAATCTTGGAAAAGGTACATTTTTTTCTTAGGAAACTTTTTTCTTCTCACTAAACAATTCTTATCACTAAACTTCCATTTTTCACTGTCATAAAATATATGTAACATAAAAGTTACTATCTTAACTCTTTTTAAGTGTACAAGTCAATGGAATATAATACAGTGATAGTTTTGTAAAACAGTCACCAACATGTAATTCTGTAACTTGTTTCATGCTGGAAAACTGAAACACTGTACACATTTCATAATAATTCCTCATTCTCTCCTTCCCTTACATCCTGTTAACCACTATTCTACTTTCTGTCTTTATGATTTTTACCACCCTAAATATCTCATATAACTAGAAACATACAGTATTTGTCTTTTTGTGACTGGTTTATTTCACTTAGCATAATGTACACTACCTTCATCTGTGTCATAGTGTACATGATAATTTCCTTTATTTTTAAGACTGAATAATATACATTATATGGGTAGATCACATTTTGCTTATCCATTCATCTGTTGATGGACACATGGGTTGCTTTCACGTTTTAGCAATTGTGACTAATGCTGCTATGAATATGGGTTTACATATATCTCTTTTAGAGCTTGCTTTCCATTCCTTTGAGCATATATCTAGAAGTGGGATCCTTGATCATACATTCATTATATGTTTAAATTTTTGAGGAACCATTATACTTTTTACCACAAGGACTGTATCATTTTACATTCACACCAACAGTGCATAAGGGTTCCAATTTCTCTACATCCTCACCAACATTTATGTTCTGTGTCTTTAATAGTATCCATTTGAATGGGTGTGAACGGAGATTTCATTGTAGTTGCACTTTGCATTTCCCTAATGATTCTCTCACTACACTTTTTGGAAAATATATTTTCATAAAATTTTTGAGTAGCTAGGTGTTGAAGTGGTCAAGTGAGACAATGACACAATCTGAAGGTAACCATCAAGGCTTTATTAACCTACTGCAATGTGCAGGCAAAAAGCAAATGAAAAGGGTGCCAGCTTCAGAGTATTGTATTTCCCACAGAGAATGGCATTGAGTAAGGGTCACATGATATGCAGCACAGGTGGGGTGGTGGGAGGAATGTGTTTCTCACTACTGAAGAGTCCCAAGAAAAAGAACATTATCTTTGATAGACACAGCAGGCACGAAAGTGGGAGAAGGGAAGGACTAGGAGTTGAAAAATATTGAGTCAGAATGGAGAAATGTGTCTTTGGCAAGCTTCTTTCACCTCGGTAAGGTCTTGGATTTAGACCTCCTGCACCTGATTTATGAAGGCAGATATGCGTATGACCACAGCAGGCCAGGCCTGGAGAAGATAGATCCTTGACTGCACCTCTCTCCAGAAGACTGTAATGCACTGGCTGTGCACTGGGTCTGCTGTGATGGAGAAAGCTTCTCCTATGAGATCTACCAAAGCTTTGTCAAGTCTTAGGTTTTGGCCTCAAAGAGTACATATACGATTTTTGTCTGGAATCAGACTCCTGAACATTACTACTTGATTTTCAGTGTCCAGGAAAGAAGCATAGGCTACCCCATCACTAACTGGACTAAGTCAGAGATGAGAGGCTTTTATCGTAATAATGAAACTGTCTAAGGCAATCACACACCAGACACAAAGTCACTCTAAGCAGGATGATCAGGTCTTCCTGAAGAAGCAAAAATAGCCAAGCCAGCAAGAGACATTGCATATCCCATTAGAGTAATCTTTAGTTAGCCAGGAGGCCTTCTGTCTAAGCCTTATTATGGACTGTGTTACTTTAGTAGTTTCATGAACCCAGGTGCAATGCAAGATGTTCAGCAACTGCACAGACTGTCTTTGGCTAGACTTCAGAAAGTTATTGAATATGCAGTTATCCAACATTACGTGGGCCAAGTAGTTGAGACTGTTGAGACTGGTCTGTGCCTTCACAACCAAGATTCTATCATTACTGACCTACTTGGCATATTGTGACATGTTCTCTGGGCAGGAGGGGTTATTTAATTTCTTGAACATCTCTTATCAGTGCCCTCTAGGTGGATTGTGTATGTTACATTGGTGGGAGAAGACAGAAGAAGCCCCCACCCCCCCGGTTTTTTCTTTTCTTTTCTTTCTCTATTTGTTAAAACTGTACTTTTTTCTTAGTCAAGGTTGAATTTCTGATTTTTTTTTTTAAACTTTTATGTTCAGGGTTCCAAGATCTAGTTTGTTGTTTTACAGATTATTTCATCACCGATGTATTAAGCCTAGTATCCCCTAGTTGTTTTCTTGATTGTTTCTTCTATACTCTTTTCTTTTATTATTATCAGTATTTCCTTTATTTTTTTTAAAAAAAGAGAAATGCCCCAAGGAGGAGAAAACAGTGCTGGGAGCATAAGAATCAATGGCTACTAGCAGGATCACATACCCTCCCAATGCACAGAGTCCTTGAGCAGAATTGAAAGGTCTCTAAATGGCAGAGTTCATTGGAGAGGGGAAAGAGGCTGCCACTACTGTGGCCAAAACAGCCCACACAATGGAGTCGGTGCTTCTTCTTCTAGACATTTCTGTTTCCCCCATGTCTGACAAGAGAAAATTGATATTTGGGGAGGATTTTTTTCCCTCTGGTGTCAGAGTCTAGTTGAGCAATAATACATGGAGTCAATATTAACAAGGTAGGAGTAGATTAGACACAAGGAAAGTCCACAGTTAGAGCAATATGGTTGTATTAATCTGTTCTCGTGTTGCTAATAAATACATACCAAAGGCTGGGCAATTTAAAAGGAAAGAGGTTTAATGGAATCACAATTCTACATGGCTGGAGAAGTCTCACAATCATGGTGGAAGGTGAAGGAGAAGCAAAGTCTTGTCTTACGTGGTGACAGGCAAGAGAGAGCTTGTGCAGGGGAACTCACATTCATATAACCACCAGATCTCATCAGATTTATTCACTACCATGAAAACAGTATGGGGCAACAGCCCTTACGATTCAATTATCTCCACCTGATCCTGCCCTTGTCACACAGTGATTATTACAATTCAAGGTGAGATTTGGGTGAGGACACAGAGTCAAACCATGCTGTTCTACCCGTGGCCCCTCCAAAATCTCATGTCTCTTTCACATTTCAAAACACATTCATGCCTTCCCAATAGTCCCCCAAAGTCTTAACTCATTTTAGCATCAACTCAAAAGTCCACAATTCAATATCTCATCTGAGACAAGGCAAGTCCTTTCTATAAGCCTGTAAAATTAAAAGCAAGTTAGTTACTTCCTAGATATAGTGTGGGATACAGGCATTGGATAAATGCTCATGTTCCAATGGCAGAAACTGGAAAAAAGCAAAGGGATTACAAGACCCATGCAAGTCCAAAATCCATCAGAGCAGTCAAATCTTAGAGCTTCAAAATGATCTCCTTTGACTTTATGTCTCAAATCCAGATCATATTGATGCAAGAGGTGGTTTTCCATGGTCTTGGGCAGCTCCATCCCTGTGGCTTTGCAGGGTAGAGCCCCCATCCCAGCTGCTTTTATGGGCTGGCATTAAGTGTCTACAACTTTTCCAGGCATAAAGCGCAAGCTTTCAGTGGATCTATCATTTTGGTGTCTTAAAGAGGGTAACTCTCTTCTCACAACTACACTAGGCAGCCCCCTAGTGTGAACTCTGTGTGGCAGCTCACACTCCACATTTCCCTTCCACACTGTCCTAACAGAGGTTCTCCATGAGGGCTCTGCCCCTGCTGCACACTTCTGCCTGGACATCCATATATATCCTCTGAAATCTAGGTGGAGGTTCCTGATATGACTTGACTCTGTGTCCCCACCCAAATCTCATCTTGAATTGTACTCCCATAATTATCATGTGTTGTGGGAGGGATCTGTTGGGAGATTATTGAATCATGGGGGCAGTTTCTTCTATACTGTTCTTATGGTAGTGAATGTCTCATGAGATCTGATGGTTTTATTATGAGTTTCCACTTTTGCATCTTCCTCGTTCTCTATTTGTCTGCTGCCATCATGTAAGATAGGACTTGCTCCTTCTTGCCTTCCACCATGATTGTGAGGCTTCCCCAACCACATGGAACTATAAGTCCAATGAAACCTCTTTCTTTTGTAAATTGGCCAGCCTTGGGTATGTCTTTATCGGCAGTGTGAAAATGGATTAATAAAGTAAGTTGATATTGGTAGAGTGGGGCATTGCTGAAAAGATACCTGAAAATGTGGAAGCAACTTTCGAACTAGGTAACACGCAGAGGCTGGAATAGTTTGGAGGGCTCAGAAAAAGAAAGAAAAATGTGGGAAAGTTTAGAATTTCCTGGACACTTGGTGAATGGCTTTGCCCAATATGGTAATAGAGAGATATGAACAATAAGGTTCACACCAAGGTTCTCTCAGGTGGAGATGAGGAATTTGTTAGGAACTGGAGCAAAGGTGACTCTTGTTATGTTTTTGCAAAGATATCAGTGGCACTTTTCCCCTGCCTTAGAGATCTGTGGAACTTTGAAAATGAGAGAGATGATTTAGGGTATCTGGTGGAAGAAATTTCTAAGCAGCAAAGCATTCAAAATGTGACTTGGATGTTGTTAAAAGCATTCAGTTTTAAAAGGGAAATGGGGAATAAATGTTTGAAAAATTTGCAACCTGACAATGTGATAGAAAGGAAAATCACATTCTCTGAGGAGAAATTCTGAGGAGAATTCAATCTGGCTTCAGAGATTTGCATAAGTAACGAGGAGCCAAGTGTTAATCCTCAAGATAATGGGGAAAATGTCTCCAGGGCATGTCAGCAGTCTTCACGGCAGACCCTTCCATCACAGGCCTGGAGGCCTAGAAGGAAAAAGTGTTTTTCTCAGCCAGGCCCAGGGTCCCTGTGCTGTGTGCAGCCAGGGAACTGGTGACCTGCATCCTAGCTGCTCTAGCCATGGCTGAAAGAGGCCAATCTAGAGCGTAGCCTGTGGCTTCAGATGGTGCAGGCCCCAAGCCTTGGCATATTCCACATGATGTTTTGCCTGCAGGTGCACAGAAGTCAAGAACTGAGATTTGGGAACCTCTGTCTACATTTCAAAAGTTATATAGGAATGCCTGGATGCCCAAGCAGAAGATTGCTGCAGGGGCAGGGCTCTCCTGGAGAACATCTGCTAGGGCAGTGCAGTAGGGAAATGTGGGGTTGAAGCCCCTGCACAGAGTCCATGCTGAGGCATCACCTAGTGGAGCTGTGAGAAGAGGGCCACTGTCCTCCAGACCCCAGAATGGTAGATCCACCGAAAGCTTGCACCATGTGCCTGAAAAAGCCACAGAAACTCAATGCCAGCCAATGAAAGCACAGGAGGGAGGCTGTACCCTGCAAAGCCACAGGGGCAGAGCTGCCCAAGATTATAGGAACCCACTTCTTATATTAGTGTGACCTGGATGTGAGACACGAAGTCAAGGGAGAACATTTTGGAGCTTTAAGAATTCACTGCACTGCTGGATTTCAGACTTGCATGGGGCCTGTAGCCCCTTTGTTTTTTCCAATTTCTCCCATCTGGAATGGCTATATTTATCCAATGCCTGTACCCCCATTGTATATAGGAAGTAACTAATGTGCTTTTGAATTTACAAACTCATTGATGGAAGGGACTTGCCTTGTCTCAGATGAGACTTTGGACTGTGTACTTTTGAGTTACTGCTGAAATGAGTTAAGACTTTCGGGAACTGTTAGGACAGCACGATTGGTTTTGAAATGTGAGGAAATGAGATTTGGCAGGGGTCGGGGTGAAATGATATGGTTTGGTTCTGTGTCCCAAGCAGATCTCATCTTGAATTGTACTCCCATAATTCTAACGTGTTGTGGGAAGGGCCTTATGGGAGATAATTGAATCATGGGGGTGTTTTCCCCCATACTGTTCTCATGGTAGTGATTAAGTCTCATGAGATCTGATGGTTTTATCATGGGTTTCCATTTTTGCATCTTCCTCATACTCTATTTGCCTGCCACCATCCATGTAAGATGGGACTTGCTCCTCCTTGCCTTTTGCCATAATTATGAGGCTTCTCCAGCCATGCAGAACTGTAAGTTCAATTAAACCTCTTTATTTTGTAAATTGTCCAGTCTCAGTCATGTCTTTATCAGCAGCGTGAAAATGGACTAATACAGTTCCCAAACCTCAATTATTGACTTCTGTGCACCCACAGGCTCAACACCACATGGAAGCTGCCAAGGCTTGGGGCTTGTACTCTCTGAAGTCATGAACTGAACCTTGCCTTGGCCCCTTTTAGCTATGGCTGGAGCACCTGGGATGCAGGGCACCAAGTCCCTAGTCTGCACACAGTAGGGAGACCCTGGGCCTGAGCTGTAAAACCATTTTTTTCCTTTTAGGCCTCTGGGCCTGTGGTGGGAGGAACTGCCACAAAGGTCTCTCTGACATGCTCTGGAGACGTTTTCCCATTGCTGTGGTGACAAACATTCAGTTCCTCGTTACTCTTGCAAATTTCTGCAGCAGGCTTGAATTTCTCCCCAGAAAATCATTTTTTTCTTTTCTATTACATCATCAGCCTACAAATTTTCTAAACTTGTATGTTCCTCTTCCTCCTGAACACTTTGCAGCTTAGAAATTTCCACCACCAGATACCCTAATTCATCTCTCTCAGGTTCAAAGTTCCACAGATTCCTAGGGCTGGGGCAAATGTCACCAGTCTCTCTGTGTAGCAAGAGTGACTTTTACTCCTGTTGCCAACAAGTTTCTCATCTCCATCTGGGACCACCTCAGCCTGGACCTTATTGTCAATATCACAGTCAGCATTTTGATCAAAGTCATTCACCAAGTTTCTAGGAAGTTCCAAACTTTCCCTCATCTTTCTGCCTTCTGAGCCCTCCAAATTTCTAGGAAGTTCCAAACTTTTCCACATTTTCCTAGCTTCTTCTGAGCCCTCCAAAGTGTTTTAACCTCTGCCTGTTACCCAGTTTCAAATTCTCTTCCTCACTTTTGGGTATCTTTATAGCAGAGCCCCTCTACCTGACACCAACTTACTATATGTTGCTAATAAAGACATACCCAAGACTGGGTAACTTATGAAGGAAAAAGATTGCATGGACTCACAGTCCCGCATGGCTGAGAAGGCAGAAGGTGAAGAAGGAGGAAAGTCATGTCTTACATGGTAGCAGGCAAGAGAGAGCTTATGTAGGGGAACTCACATTCATAAAACCATCAGATCTCGTGAGAGTTATTCACTACCATAAGAACAGTATGGGGGAGACCACTCCCATGATTTAATTATCTTCACCTGGCCTCACCCTTTACACATGGGGATTATTACAATCCAAGGTTACATTTGGGTGGGGACACAGCAAAAAACCATATCAATATCTGGCATTATTATACAGTATTTAGTAATCAGTATTTGGTGGCCCAGTATTCAGATATTTATCTGTGAGATGTATTTAACAGCTCATTAAATTCAGGGTGATAGCAACTCCCTGGGTAGGCTTACCAGTGATTTTGATGTGGCTGAAGTCATAAAGGCTACTATGTAGAGGAGAAACGGGAGAGTGTTAAGATCCCTTCCTCCTAACCTCCCATTTCTGGGTTTTAGGGTTCAAAGGTGCTCATGTCCTATCAGTATAGGGAGCTCCTTCTCGTTGATTATGACATGGCCAATCTTTCATTACCATGGGCAAGCATATTGCCCCAGATCCTGCCCTCATGGCCATGAGTCCAAACTTTCTGGCTTGGGATCTCTTATGGGTCAATAAAAGTTTTTAATTGTGTATGTTGATATTCATCCCATGAGACTATTCAGGAAAAGCAGCATGACCATTTTAAGGAAAATGTTCAACTACAAATTTAAAATTGATTGTCATTATTCTTGAGATCCTTGTGGGCAAAATTTATGCTCTTCACCCAGGGGGTAAATGGAGGAGATTGCTGTCTACAACCATTTACTGTTTAATAGTCCTTCTGATTTCCCATAGAATTGAGTTTTCAGGAAACAGTTAAAATGGATTGAAAGGACTTTCAGGGCTCGCCATGGAGACTAAAGTGTGAATAATTGAAAAAAAAAAGGGGGCCCGATGGAGGGGGGCAGCCTGGCCAAACATGTGGTATAAATGAGTATGACTCATTTGAGGAATTGCTGGATTGAGATTCCACTCTACTTGCCTGGGATGTGTAGTCTGGGCAGGGATTATCATGTCCCCTGCTTAAGTCTTCCATTTAATTGTCCATTTAAATACTCAACCGCCTCTGTGTCTTGAAGTAACATGTAGCATACAGAGCACATTGTATGGTCCATGATTGGGCTTATTGATGTGCATTTTCAGCTTCAAACCTGAGGGTGTTTCCAGATGAAATATTCCAGGGAACTCAAATAGAAAAAAAAAATGTGGTCTTTTAAGGCCTGGATAGTGTGCCTTAAATTAGCAAAACACACAGGGATAACTAGGTCAAACTAGAGAATGTGTCAACTCCAGTCAGAGTCTAATAGAACCCTCTGAAGGGGCAAAAGGTCCAATGCAATTGACCGGCCAAAAATACCCCAGCATTTTGTTTTGTGAGATTTATCTACAAGTAGTAGCCTTGTAGCCTTGCCTTTTAGCCAAGCCTTTTAGGCTTGGCCAGGATCTTGCAGGTGGGGCAGTTTTTCCATGCTGTTTTGGGAGGTTCTGATAACAGAGTCTGTCCACGTCTGTGGGCCCAGCCCTAAATGATGTTTGAATTCCTATGGACATTCTTTAGTGAATCCAAGAGGCAACTGGTCACACATCTGCTTGCTAAGGAAGAAAATTCAGTCTCCACATTCGGGTAACAAGTATGGTCTGATCATTGATTTTTTTTTTTTTCCTTAGTCAGTATAGGGCCTTTCTGATGAAAATACACATGGGTAACAACTAATTAGAGCAGAATCTCTCATATACAAAAGTCTCATCTCCAAAGAAAGGCTTAAAGTTTGAGGCCTACTAGTGTCCCGATCAAATAGCCAGGCCATTAGCTGTGGCCCATAAGTCAGTGAACACAGCACAGCTCATTTGCTGGGGTGGCTTGATAGCTAACCACCCTGCATGAGGCTCTGCTCATGCAAACCCATCAGATTGTATACATTAGCTATGTACAACCTTTTCCATATCAATTATTATTCAATGAAGTGGCTAAAACAAAGAAAGCAAAAAACTTTTCAGCCTTTTTTTTTTTTTAGTGGAGTTGAGCTCAGACTGAGTTCTGGCTTTTCTCCCCTATTGTAATCAACTTGAATAAGGTCTTCCTTGTTTTTTTAATGGTCTCTTGCAATTTTTGCTTTGAAACTGGATACAAGTTTTCCTTAATGGGAGGGTGTAGAGAGTTGGGTGGGGCGACAGACCAAAGATGGGTAGCCCAGTTTCATGGCCAGGATCCCTGGGGAAGATGCAGGGAGGCCTAATTTGGACACAGTCTGGGATGTTTCTGGGACAGTTGTGCCCAGAAGACTGCTGCTGGTCTATCTGAGCACCATTGCAGTGCCTAGCACTGTGCTGGGCTAAGCAGTGGTAGAGGTTATTTGGAGAGAGGAGGGGGACGTGGCTGCCATGCTTACTACACCACTCTCTTCTGGTCGATCTCTAGGAGGGAGTGCCAGGAGCCACTGGGCCATGGACACTGACAGACTAGGGCATGGTGCTCTGTTTTTTCTCTGCTGTCTTGTTGTGGCTGCTGTCAGGGCACTCTGAAGGAGCAGGTATGTAGTGGCATACCCACATGTCACTACTTTTTTTGGTAAGTTTAATTAAGACTATCCCCTTTGCTGTGTAAACTAACAAACGGAGTCTCAAGGTGCCTTCAGGACACAGGCTACAGGAAATTCTGTATGTCTACATGCTTTTCCACTTATGTTTCAATAATCCACTGGACCATGTGGCATTTACTGGTACCAAGAGTCTTGCTTAGAGTTAAAAATAGTTGTTGAGCACAGCTCAGCTGGTGGGGTCTCCCACATTTTTTGATCCCATCACCACAGGATTTTTTGTAATGGCTGGAAGACTGCTTCCCTAGCCCTCTAAGAACCTGTTAGATCTCTAATTTGACACATCAGCTGAGTTTCCATGGAGTCCCTTTCGGGACATTTCTGTGAATTTGGAACGCTCCCTAGGACCCATTCACATGACTGCTGAAATATCCCTTGACATCCGTTAACACTCCTCTGGATTTATTGGTGAGGTACCTTGCCAGACCCAGGGGCTCTTGCAGATACTAACCCAGCATTCCCTAAGAGTGCCTCATAGAACTCTCAAACGTTTTGCTCTTCCAGAAGGGCATTGTTCTCAATAGATCACCTGCTCAATGTGGTAACTGATCTAGCTTCCAGGGTGTTGAGGTGGTAGATTTAGAGAAGTGGCCCTAAATCAAGTTTAGCCTAACTTTTCCTCCTTACATATTTTAAGTTCAACCTAAAGGTTTCTCTGCACGTCGTGAAATATAACCTAAATGGAACTGTAAACAGAGTGTAGCCTACTATTGTGCCAATCACTGAGTTTTGGCCAATCAGATGTGATTAACTTTTCAAATCATGTTCAAATAAGGCAAACGCCGAGCTATAACCAATGCAGCTGTTTCTGTACCTCACTTCTGTTTTCTGTATATCACTTTCCTTTTTCTGTCCATCACTTTCCTTTTTCTGTCCATAAAGCTTCTTCTTCCAGGAGAAGTCTTCTTCAAGGAGACTGTTGTAGTCTCTAAGTCTCCTTGTTCTTTGCTCAATTAAACTTTTTAAACATTTAATTCAGCTGAAGTTTTTTTGGTAACAAGCCAAAACAAAAATAACACTCAAGCCTTTATTTATTTACTTCAATATTGTCGGGAGAGGGCGAAAGAAAAAGCTGCCAGCTCCCCAGTGTGTCATTTTTCTCCATGAAAAGGAACACAGTATGATTTGGATGGCACGTGGCACAGACAGGGAAGGGAAGGAGCTCCCCTTACTGCCAAGGAGCCCTAAACAAAAGGCTCTTGTCTGTTTATAGACTCAGGTAGCTGTTGGGTGCAAGAGGTGTAAAGCTAGGAGTTGAAAATAAATTAGACTGAAGAAAAATGCCTTAGCTGAGGTCCTTCCGTGTGGAAATCCCCTCAGAGGTGCTTGAGGAATGCAGATGTGCATATGATAGTGGATTGAGGTGGGAGTGGAGGTGTGAGTCCTTCACTGCAGCTCCCTCCAGAAAACTGTAATGCACTGTCTGTCCAAGTGAGGCATGAAGAGGGCAGCTTTCTCCCATGAGGTTTGTCAAGAAAGCTCTGTCACTGCCTGTGATTGTTCCTGAAATATAATCCATTGGATTCTGGCCTGGACCTGGACTCCACAAACATATCTAATATCATGTTAACATGTAATGAGTTTATTATATTCAAATAAGGTTATAAGTAAATATTTCAAAAATCTGTCAGTTTTAGTTTTAATATTGTGCATATTAATAGATATAATCCACTTAAAGAAAACTATTTGGGATCTATAATAATTTTAAGGGCGTAAAGAGGTTCTCAGACCAAATTTTTAGGACTACTGTCGGCAGGTTTTACTTATTTATTTATTTTTTTACTATCTTTACCATTTAATTTCCTCCTTTTACCTTTTCACATCTGAGACTTTCCTTCTAGGATCATTTTCCTTGTTCCTGAAGCGCACCCTTTATAAATTATTTTAAGAAAAGTCTCTTGATTGTAAACTCACTTACTATTTACTGTCTGAAAATATTTTTATTTCACATGCATTTTTAAAAGGTATTTTGACTGAGTATAGAATACTAGATTAACACAACTTCTCAGGTCTTTGAAGACATTATTTTAATGTCTACCAGGTTCCCTTGTTTTCAGTTTTGATCAGTGATCCAGACATCTAATCATCATTTATTTGCAGGCAATGTGTTAGCTTTTACCCTCGAGTCTGCCTTTGAGAAATTTTACTTCTATTTGTCATTTAGTTATTTCACAATTGTGTGTCAAAGTTGACATTTTCTAATCTTTATCTTTTAATTTTATGTTTTTTTTCAGCATCCTGAATCTGAATATTGGTGCCTTTCATGTCTTTATTGCTTTCACATAATCTATGTTGCCCACCTTTAAAAATCCAATTAGAGATATTTTTATCTCATCTCATTATTTTCCATGTTATTTAATATTAACCCCTCTTTCATATTTTATATCATTGTCTTTACATGTTTTAGTTCTGATAATTTTTTTCTGACATGTCTTTTTATTCACTAATTTGCTATTCAACAAGGTCAAATCTATCAAGCATAGGAAGTGAAATAATATTCTGTACTTGATAATTATTATTTCTATATATCTCTCAGCATTTTGAACCAAGTATTAATATGCTTTATGATTTTAAAAAGTATTGTGCCCTCGTATTGGTTGATTTTTTATTGGTAGAAATTCCTTGAGATTTTAATTTGGAGTTCACTTCTTTAGTGTATTTGTTTCTGGCAGGCACACCTAGAAGCACCACTAATTTGGGACTATACTAAAATAAAGTTTTATGTCCTTTGAACAATGCAGGTGGTATGAATTCATAAACCAAATTCAGGTGCATGTGAGCATTGGTTACAAATTGTATGTACGCTTACTTCAGATTATCTGCTTTACTTACAACGAATTTGAGAAAGACATATATTCCCACTGTATTTTTTTTCTTTTCTCTACCTAAGAGGAGTGGAATTGGAGGGACTTTCTAATATGGCCTGGAAGTATTGGCGGTATTCAAGCTCTGCCTCTTATCTTTCAAGTCAGAGACCTGTTAGAAACCAGGATTTATCCTACCAGATATCTCCAGTGGTAGTTCCCTTCTCCTTCTGGAGGAAAGCTTTCTTAATATTAGTGTAATTGATTTTCCTGCCATTTTAACCACGGAATAAAAAAATGGAAGATATTTCATGGAGAAATATTCAGTGTGTTAAACTGGCAGGAGGATTTCCTCTGAAAATTCAGTCAACATTTGCTGAAAATTTAAGCAAGTGATGGTTCTAAATTTTAAAGGTGATTATTTTACCTAGATGAGTAAAATCTTTCAATAAATCACCTTAACTTTAGAATAATTTGAAGACTATCTTACCTGGTGTCTAAGCCTATTTCTTCAGCTTAATCTCATCACATCCCAACTCATACCTCGAGTATCAGCAAGTTAGAATGAGGCCCTTGGATTTCTCTGAGTATGGCCTAGTCTCTCAGCCCTTCATTATCATGCTTTGATAATCTCTTTGTTCCTAAACCATTTTCCTGGAATTACACATTGTTTCTAAAAATTTTCTTCTTTTATTTTCTGGTTTCATAAACCTGAAAATTAACCACCATAAAATTTATCCTGATTTATTCTATTTTTATTTCTTATTTCTGACAATGTGTTTTATTAAATATAGTCTTTGGAGAAAAAACAAATACTTAAACACAATGTATATCAAGATCAAAATCTGAGTATTTATTGAGGCAACTTCAATTCTACGCAAAGGATATTTGGTTGGGTTTTGTAAGCACCAGTGTATAATAGCCTTGACAATATTTGATTAATATCAATCAGTTAGAAGAAAGCTGTTTTATAAGAATAGAAACTTAAAATTTATTTTAAAACAAACAAACTAAGCAGTCATGATGAAATACATACAAGACGTTTGAAGGTTAACTGTTCTTATTTCAATATTCAGTTAGTCAATTTAGGCAGCCATTATTTCAACTTAGTAGTTACTTAATTTGAACTACTTGGTTTTGCAACTGAAACTACTTAACCTGAATGTATAGGTGAAACACTCTCTGTGTACACACATAATCTAAGAAACATCTTGCTAAGAGAACTGTATGACATTCTAATCTTATGCAGCACGTTATTCCCTCTTTAACATGTTTAGCTATTTCTGAAGCTGTCCTCAGGACTCTTTATTTTATCTGAGAAAACTGTTTTCATAATAAAAACACTACTTAACTTGTTATTTACATGTTAGCTTATATAAATCAGAATGAGTTCATATTTATGGCAAATATGAAGAAAATGTGAATTATTATCTGCTAAAATACTTGGACTACTTTTTTTTTCAAATAACCTCAGAATACATGAAGCTATAAAAAATACAACCATGTTTGATATATATTAATAATTATGAAGGTAACTTCAATGACAGTAATATAACTTCTACATCAGACAGGGTCATTTTAGACTCAGAGCTAGTATGAATATTGTGGCCCCAGACTAGGGGCAGTTTTATATATCTATGTTGCATTATTGTTACTCCTCTTCCACAAGATTGAAGCTAACTCGTTCCTAAAGACTTTTCTGTGTTCTTTAAATGTGGTTCAAGGGAGGTATGGATAGATAAACCTGAAAAATTATGAAAAGAATTAAAGAAAATCAGTACATTTCTTTGTTTTCTTATTACTCTATTACATACCATTATATGCTATAGAAAATATGTAAAACTCAAGCATCTATTTGCTAAAATTATTAAAAATCTATTAATCAGAGTTTGATGATCTGATCTTAGCCAATTGTGCATTCTTAGAACTGGTAGAAAATAAATAAATAATAATTACATAAGCTCCTAATGTCTATCTAGACTAATGTTCACACCCAGCATGCTATTGTCCAATTAAAGATCACTATAATGGTCAGTCCTGATTTCAGCTAAGAGGAAGGCTTCTCAAAATTGTATTGTATGTTTTTCATGCATGTCTGAAGGAACTCTTTCCAAAATGCATAATTCTAAGTAACCTGTTATAAAAGAAAATGTCTTTAGTAATTACAGTTTTTCTCCTAAATGTGAGAATTTCAACCATCATTTTCAGTTGCCTTTTATTACATAATACTGATTTTAAGCGTTGTTGAAGTGATTTCTTAAGTAATGATAATGTTTATAGTAATACAAAAGAATTTGTTAGCTGCCTGAACAGCTTAAAGTTTAAGATGTAATGACAACACAAATTAAATATTATGAATAAAAGATAATCAAGCATTATGATTTTAGAAAATATCTCATTTTCATTTCTCCTCAAACAACATTTTATATTTGAATCCCTTCTTTATAAAAGATGCTTAAAGTATGCATTTTCTATGTATTCTCACAAAATATTGACTAAATGTTAGCTATCTTTCTGCAGTAATTTCAAGTTTTAAACCCATTTTTGAGTTGCGTTATTTCTTATACTGCATTTGTTCCAAAATATGGCACAGATTTTTTTCACTCTAAGCTGCATGATGGATAGCAGTTTGTTTGATATATTCTACTTCTTTTATTCTATAACTCACATATAAATAGACAAACTAAAAAAATGTTACATAGCTTGCCAGAGAGTGAGAGTCCACACAACAATAAAGTTATTTTTTTGCAATTTTTCATTGAATGTTTTTGGATGGCATTCCAGAATCGGTAGAGGGAAGAAATGCTGAGGGATGCTCTCTAAAAGGCTTTCAGGCTAATGAGGGAATAGAACTGAGGGAATCCTCCCCAGGTGACCTGTACTGCCACCCGAAGAAGACAAGGGAAGAACCACAGTCAGAAAACCAAAAACAGGGCAGGAGGGATGAACAATATCTCTGGAGGCTCAGAAAGTGGAGAGTGAGTATGAAGAGCAAATGAAACTCTACAACACCACAAATACAAGAATCAGGGCAGTATATAAAGGAGCAATTTCCCACATTTCTGAAAACTTGCTACTTGAATTGGAAGAACAAACAGAAATTTAGAATCTTGTCAGATCTCAGATCCCAAACCATGCTAAAAGAAAAGTTCTGACCCCATCCTTAAAATACTTCAAGAGATTGTGAGCTGATTCTAACTTAAGCTTAAAAAAAAAAAAACAACAACCCAGAATCCAGTAGACTACTAATAAATTTACTCATCCTCCATTCTGTCAGCCTGTATAAGAAAGGGCATAACCCTTTCTAAGAGGTAAATATGATTTACTTCAGTCTTTACTGTTCTTTTATGCAATAAATACAGTATGTAGTCAAAAATCATAATGAACATACTAATAATCAAGAAAATATGTGCCATACTGAAAAGCAGTGATAATTATTACAAGTATATTCAGATATGGCCTAAACATTGGGATTATCACATCAAATTTAAATTAACTACAACTTAAAAATAATTTTGTGGAAAAGATGGAAATAATGAATGAAGAGATGGGACTTTTAGCCAAGACATGGGAACTATAAATAGAAATACTAGATATTAAAAATCAGATATGCATAATCTATTTAATAAACTTCAGATGGGACTATATAAGGAAGAGGAATATATCCTTGAAGAGAAACTTTACACACAAAAACATAAATAGAAAGGAAAAGAGGAAACAGAGTATCCAAGATATGTAAAAACGTATCAAGCTAACATATGTGCAATTAAATCCCAAAAGAAGAAAAGCAAGACAATAAAGAAGAAGAAATAGTTAAAAGATAATGGCAAAAGAACTTAACAAAATTGATGAAAATATATCAACCCAGAGATCTAAGAAGTTTATTGAATGCTCCAAGCAGGATAAACGCATAAATACAAAATATATGTGCACATACACACATATATACATATCACAGACAAGCTGCTAAAAATTAAAGATAAAGTCATCTTCTTGAAAGAAGTCAGGGAGAAAAAAGTCTCTTATGTACAGGAGAAAAAAGATACCCATAAAGACTTCTTACCACAAATAATAAATAGTTTTGAAGTACCTTAAGGTACTAAAAGATAAAATAAAGCTCTGAAACTGAAATTCTATATTTTATAAATAACCTTCACAAATACATTCTCAGACAAACAAAGTTAACAGATTTTGACTCACAAAGACTTGTGCTATAAAAAATGCTCAAAAAGTACTTTTAATTGAAGCAAAATTACAGAATTTCAAATGAGTGAGATTGATTAATAAGCATAGGAAATAGAAAATAACTTGGAATTTGCAGAAATACCTATATTCCTTAATTACTTCAGAAGATTAACAAGTGGTTAAAACAAGAATAATAGCAGTGTTACGTGTTTAAGTCACACATAAAAAAACCAAAAGAACAATATGAACATAAAAACTGAGTAAAAGTTGAATCCTGTCTATGAAGTTGCATGATATTGTTTGAAGCTAGTGTTAAAAGATAAAAATGCATATTGTAATATTTGTAAAATCATTACAAATTACAAAAGAGATGTAGCTAAAATGGCAATATAGGAAATAAAATATGCAAACCTGGAATATGTACAATTCACTCAAAAGACGGTGGAAGAAACAAAATCAGATTGCTCATTATAAAACAAATGTCCAAATAAGAAATTCCTTGTATGAGGCCAAAATAACACTTTCTATCAAAACATGAAAAATATTACAAGGAAAAAGTCAGAACACTATTCTTCTTGAACACAGATACAAAATTTCTTAACAAAGTATTGGCAAATCAAATTTAGCACTATATAAAATAAATAATAAATAAGTCCTATTGTCCCAGAAATACAAGTTTAGTCTAAGTATCAAAAAGTAATAAATGGAGTCATTGAATTATCAGAATAAATGAAAAAATTACCTACTTAGCTCAATAATGCCTATACAATCCAAAAGTCAAAATAAGGTAAAAAACAGTGACAAAACATTCAGCAAGCTTGAAATGCGTGCATACTTCTGAAATCAGATAATGGGTATCTATGAAAACCTACAATAAACAATGCCCGTAAAGCTAGATCACTGAGCACTTTTAAGATCAAGGATATGGCAATGATGTCTGCTGTTGATGCTTCTATTTAATATTTTAGCAAGTGCAATAAAGCAAAATACACAAAAAAAACTATAAACATTAGATAATGAGAAGTAACTCTTTTCATTCACAGAAAATATCGTTGTAATGTTTAAAATGAAAATTTTCTGCACACAAACTACTAAAATGTATAAAGGAATTTAATAAAATTACAGGATAGTCTATATACCAATTAATTTTATTTTATATAATGGCACTAAAATTGCCCAAACAAAATGTTTTAATTGTAAAATACAGTAGCATAAAATACATATCTGGGAATATTTTTGAATATGCCCTACTTCTCATGTGAAAGCTACAAATTATTTCTGTGAGGAATTAATGATGATTTAAATAAATGAAAGATACACCATGTCTGTAAATATGAAAATTTCATATTATTACTGTGACTGTTCTTCATAAATTGATATGTAGATTCTAGTCAGATTCCTTACCAAATTCCCAAGCAATTATTTCAAAAATAAAGAGAAGATAATTCTAAAATTTATGTGGAGGTAATGAGGACACAGAATAGGTAATTCAGTCTTTAAAAAGATCAAAGTTAAAGGTCTTAATTACTTGATTTCAAGGGTTACTATAAAACTACAGAAAGAAGAGAGCATGGTATTAGTGTATGGAACTAAATAAATTGAATTAAGTAGAGTGTTCAGAAATAGACTCTCATATATTTAATAAACTGATTTTGACAAAAATGCCAAGTAAATACAATAGAGGAAAAATATTTTCACAAATGTTGAAATAATCAGGTATCCATATAAGAAACAAATGAAATTCACTTATCCACAACCCTTCCAAAAATCAACATACCCAGGATAATAAAGCTTCAGAAGAAAACATAGAAGTGTATTTTCTTGACTAGAAAGTAAAAAGCACAAACTATGAAACGAAATAAATAATAAACATTTTAATTATCTATTCAGCAAAAGAAACCCTTAATAAAATGAATAGACAAGCAGATACTGAAAAAAATATATTACAATACATATTTGTGACCAAAAGCTTTTATCCAAAATATGTAATAAAGAGCTTGCAAATTAATGATGAAATAATTAACAACTCAATATAAAATGGGTTGAAGGCTTGAACACTCTTTTGACAAATTAATATATGCAAAGACTTATAAACACATGCAAAGATGTTCAACATAAATGGTCAACATGTAAATCTAAACTGAATCCACAATGAAATATCAGTTCACTCCCACCAGAATGGCTGAACCAAAAAATACGACAAAGCAAAATGTTGGTGAGGCTAAGTATCCTCTGACCCATTAATTGCCGGTGAGAGTAAAAAACTCCTTAGTCACTTTGAGAAATTGCAAAGCAATTTCTTATAAATTAAATATATGTTTACTATTTAACACGGTGTTTTCATTCCTAGGTAGTTACATAAACAAAATGATCAAATAGACTTACAAAAGAATGTAGAACCCTTCTTTGTGATTTACAATATGCAATACAGAAATCATCCAAATGCCCAACACCAGAAGTATAGACAAGCAAGTCATGGTATGTATCCATCTAGTGACACACTGTTAAGCAACAGCAAACAATAAACAAGAATAATTGCATACAACCTCACTTATGGAAATATGCAAACTATCAGAGGTGAATCTCAACTATGTAAATATCACCATGAATTAATCATGAAAATGTTAGGGTAAGAGAAAAAGCTAGACAAAAGTGAATAGTGTACTTACTGCATGAATTCAAACTGAAAATTTATCTATGATGATTGAAAACAGTTGCCAACATGGGGAAAAACTGACTGGAAAGAGGCACTGTAGGACTTTCTGTGGAAAAAGAATAGAAATACACTACAACTTGTTTTGGGTGATGGTTTACAGACCAGTAAAACTCACCAAAATGACCACTTAAAATTTCTGCATTTTTTTTCAGCAAAATTTGAAGAAAACTTGAATTTTAAATACATAAAACTGTACAAATATTTATATATATATATGTGTATATATATATATATATATATATATATATATATATACAAACACACACATACAGGTAATAGAAAATTTTCAGTCTGGTTATGCTTATATGTTGGGTGAAATGTCAACAATGATAACAAAATATCTTCTTTGAAAATTTCAGTTTTCTTATCTGATATGGAACAAAAATTCTTGCAACAGAGTACTGAAATGATTATTTGAATACAAACAAGGATAAAGACTCTTTCTTCACTGAATTGCCCCTGAAATCAACATTTGTAAAATACTTCTCATTATATGTATCTCTTTTTTGATTAAAACCTGCTTTAAAAGTACACGTATTTTCATACACTATTAAATTTGTGTGGTTAGTTACTCTCCAAAAACTCAATAATTATTTTTTTCAACTGATAACTAAGAGAGTGTGGAAACAAGAACTCCTCTGGTTATTAATTGCAAAGCAATGTGGTTTTCCCAACAAGGTATCTTTTCTAAGTAGTACTCTACCATCTGCAACCCTTAGGCAATAAATTCTGAAGATGGATGTAACAGCAGCTTGAAAACAGGACTTTTCAAACTGAGAGATGTTAATATTCTTTCCAGTCTTCTGGTATTTGTGTAGTAAGGCTATATCATTTTAGGTATAAAATTCTTTAATCCCCAGGTAATTGTATTTTAGTCCTGATGTTTGAAATCATAATGAACCTAAAACCTAAGATTTTGACAAAATTGCATACTAGTTTGCTAACAAGTAGCTTGGTGGTTCTAAACCTTGCCTGACTATTATAACCAGCTGGGGTTAAAAAAAGAAAAAAGGTCTTGCCAGGAATTCATCCCAGAACAATTTAATTATAAACTTAGCAAGTCATGCAAAGGCATCAGTAATTTTTAAAACCTTACCAATTAATTTTAATATGCAAGCAGGATGTGGAGTCACTGATAAATAATAAATGTTGATGCCTAAAATATCATCAGAGGAAACAAGTGGGGAGCAGACAGGTGGGAATAAAAGTCGTGTTGTCACTAAATCCTGCACTCCTGGGAGCAATAATCAGATGGCAGAGAGCTATGATTGGCAGCCTAGACGAATATGGGTTATATTGAGTAACAGAAAAGATGAAAGCTGCAGATTGCAATAGTTGCCTGCAACTTATTATAGAAACTTTTTATATTAGTGAATTTGTTATTCTACACAAAGTGAGATTTAGGACATAAGAAAGGCCTAAAGTGGTTTTCATGTGTTTAAAAATCACCTCTCATTCAAGTTATAAAATGAGGTTTGGTTGAAGTTGTTCTTTGGTAGGGCTCAAGAACCTGCATTTTTAATCAAAGTTATTCTGATGCAGCTGGACCACAGTATATGTGCACATAAGTAATGATCTAAAGGATCATGATGCTCTACACAGAATAAATTGTGTGTTTTAAAAAAAGAAGGGAAGCAGTATCATAAAAGAAGAATGTGACACAAAGGAAAATTTATTAAATGAATTAAAAATGAATTAAAACTATTATTTGGTCATTGTTTGGATCATGGGGACAGATCCTTCATAGCTTGGAGCTGTCTTTGTGATAGTGAGTGAGTTTTAATGAGATCTGGTCACTTAAAAGTGTGTGGCAACTTTTCCACCACTATATGTTATGCTCCTGCTCTGTCCCTGTGGCATACCTGCTCCCCTTCACCTTCTGTCATGATTGTAAGCCTCCTAAGTCCTCTGCAGAAGCTGAGCAGATGCCAGTACTGTTTCCTGTAAAGCCAGGGAAACAATGAGCTTGTTTTATTTATAAATTATCCAGTATCAGATATTTCTTTATAGCAATGCAAGAACAGCATAACAGAAAAATTGGTACCAGGAATGGGGTGTTGCCATAAAGATACCTGAAAAAGTGGAAGAAGCTTTGGAACTGAGTAGCAAGCAAAGATTGGAAGAGTTTGGAGGGCAGAGATGAAGACAGGAAGATGAATGAAAATTTTAAGCTTCTTAAAGATTACTCAAGTGGCTGTGACCAAAATGCTGATAGTGATATGGACAGTGAAAGGCTAATGTGGTGTTGGAAATAAGGAGCTTATTAGGAACTGGAGCAAAAGTCACACATGCTATGTCTTAGGAAAGAACTTGGCTACATTGTGTCCATGCTCTAGGGCTCTGTGCAAGTTTGAACTTCAGAGTGATGATTTAGGGTATCTGGTAGAATAAATTTCTAAGCAGCAAAGCATTCAATTTGTGACTTGGCTGCTCCCAGCAGTCCATACTCAGATGCAGGAGTAAGGAAATGATTTGAAGTTGGAATTTATGTTTAAACAGGAAGCAAAGAGTAAAACTTTGGAAAATTTGCAACCAGACACGTGACAGAGAAAGAAAAAGCTTTCAGGAGAGGAATTCAAGCAGGCTGTGGGGAGACCACTTGCTAGAAATATTTGCATAACTGAAAGGGAGCCAAATGCTAATATCCAGAACAATGAAGAAAAGGTCTCAAAGGCATTTCAGAGACCTTTACAGCAGCCCCTCCCAACACAGGCCCAAAAGCCGAGAATGGAAGAGTGGTTTAATGGGACAGGGCAAAGACCTCATTTGCTCTATGCAGTCTCGTGACACTGTGTCCCACATTCCAGCAGCTTCAGCTCTGGGTACAGGTACAGCTCAGGCTGCCACTGTGGAGAATGCAAGCCCTAAGTCTTGGCAGCTTACATGTGGTGGTAAGCCTGCAGGTGCACAGAGTGCAAGAGTGATGGATTCTATGGAAAAGTCTGGGTGTCCAAGGCAGAAGCCTGCAGCAGGGGGCAGAGCCCTCACAGAGAACAAGGACAGTGCAAAAGGGAAATGTCAGGTATTAGGTCTCCACTGGGGCACTGCCTAGTGGAGCTATGAGAATGGGGCCACTGTCCTTTAGACCTGAGAATGGTAGAGCCATCAACAGCTTGCACTTTGTGCCTGGAAAAGTCACAGGCACTTAACTTCAATCATGAGAGCAGCCTCAAAGGCAACAAGCACTCTGCAAAGCCAAGGTAGTGGAGCTGCCCAAGGACTTGAGAGCCTGCCCCTTGCACCAGTGTGCCTGGATATGGGACATGGAGACAAAGGAAATGATTTTGGAGCTTTAAGATTTGATGACTGACTGCCCTGTTGGGTTTTGAATTTACATAGGGCCTGTAGCCCCTTTCTTTTGGCTGATTTCTCCATTTTAGAATGGGAATGTTTACCCAATGCCTATACCCCAAATGTGTCTTGGTAAATAACATATGATAGAAGTAAATTAATTAATTTTGACTCATTTGGTTTAATTCATGTCTTCATTCAATTGAATATTTGTTTTGTCTCCCTTCTATGCCAATAGTGGCCAAATGTGGTTGCAATCAGAATCACCTGGGGAATGTTTTTATAAACACTGATATTTGCATCTCACATTTAGGGATATACCAGGGCAAAGCCTGGGAAGTAGGAAGTCTTTAAAACATCCTCAGGTAAATATTAATATGAAGCGAATTTTGAGAACAACTGCTTTATGTTAAAGTAAATTGGGCTATTAACATCATTCAACGAATTGAGAATTATGAGTTAAGAATTGTTCTAAAGAATGTGAAATAATGTGAGTCTTGGTTTCAAAATATTTTAGAATATTGTCAAATTACTATAATATGGACAAGCCGAATTTTTCTTAGAGAAAATAAAACAGTAATTTAACACAGTACTAAAAAATTATAGTTAACTTGAAATTTTGCACATTTGTATCCTGTTTCCGACTTTTCTCTAGCCAGGAAAATAAGTCCCTCTCTAGCCAATATTGGAGAATATGTTTGTTTTATTTTACAGCAAGGGTATACTGATTTACCTAAAACTTCTTTAGAAAAGTTTATAATGAAATATTTCAGAGCCATTCACAAATCTAAAGTTCTGTGTAAGTGATAAATAATAATCACCCTTGTGTTTGATTCCATTCTCATTGATCATATCACAGTTCTATTAAGATCTTTTGACTCCAGAGCCTATTCACCTGCCAAATATTTAAATAAAAGACATTTCTAAGGGAGCATAACTGCACACAATCATGCTATTTCATTTTAGATCTATGGCCATAAAATATTTTGCTCCTGCAAAATGACAGAAATAATAGTATTATTAATCTAAATTAAAACTAATATATTTTCTCTGTTTTGTGATGTTTTAAAATAAATAAAACTAGAATATATTTCTTTTAAACTTACTCAGTTTAAAAAATATTTTAGTATTACTTTACTGTGCACATTTGATATGAGATAAATACAAAGTATATAGTTTGGGTTATAGAAGTACTCCTTATCCATGAGGGATGTGTTCCAAGACCCCAAAGAATTCATGAAAGTATGGATAGTATCAAACTCTAAATATACTGATTTTACATATAACTTATGATAGAATTTAATGTATAAACTAGGCACAGTAAGAGATTAACAGCTGTAACTGATAATAAAATAGAATAATTACAATGATATACTATAATAAAATTATGTGAATGTAGCCTGTCTCTCTCTTTCTCAAAATATCTTGTTTTATTTTACCTTCCTTGAGATGGTCTGAGAGGATCAAATGCCTATGAAATTAGATGAAATGAGGTGAATGATGTAGGCATTGTGATGTAGTGTTATCTACTACTGACTCCACATCCCTGCATCTGTGTAACCATCCCTTACCTGCAGTAAATGGCAGGGTGTCACTCGTTTCATGGGATCCCTTGCTGAACTCTTTCTATAGGCTCGATGCTTTCTGGTGCAACACATTGCCATAAATCAGAACATGTTTCTGTTTATATCTTCCACCCACACATGTAATGCCTTTTCCATCTTAACTAAGCACTTACCATGCACTATTGCTGTAACTTTTGCAGTTTGAGGTGTGACAGGAAAACTAGCTCAAATATCTCTCTCTTTTACGATTTCATGGATAGAAGATTTGCTCTTACTGTAGGTCTTAGAAATCTACAACACACAATGATTTTCCCTTCACCTTTCATTTAAAGAAAGCGCTTTGTGGCTTCTCTTTGGCATATCCCAATTGCCAGCATCACTAGTGTTGTGCTTTGAGGCCATTCTTAAGTAAAATGAGGGTTACTGGAGCACAAGTACTTCAATACTGAGACAGTCAATCTGATAACCAAGATGATTCTTAACTAGCAGCAGGGAGTAGACAGTGTGGAGACTCTGGGCAAAGAGATGATTCACATCCTGGGCAGGAGGATGCAGAACAGCAGGAGATTTCATAATTCTACCCAGAATGATGCACAATTTAAAACTTGTGAATTGTTTATTTCTGAAATTTTGTGTTTAATATTTTCAGACCACGGATGACTGGTTAACTGAAATGCAGAAAGCAAAATCATGGATAAGAGGAGACTACAGTGTGTGCCATTTTCCCACATTTTAAAGACTGGTATTAAATGATTTTAAAATACTGCTACTAGTTACTAAAAAATTAAAGAAGTAAAATTCAAGTGAAATCATAACTAAAACCTAAAATGCCTGTGATAGTTAATTTTGGGTGTCAATTTGACTAGATTAGGGAATACCTACAGAACTGATAAAGCATTACTTCAATGTGTGTCTGAAAAGTGTTTCCAGATAAAATAGGCCTGTGAGTCAGTGGACTGAAAGAGTGGGGAAGATCTGTCATCCACACAGGCAGGCACCATTTAATCAGCTGGGGCTTGAGTACAATAAAATAGGGGAGGGATGCTTTTCTTTCTCTCCTGAAGCTGGGGCACTCTCCTCCTCCTGCCCTTGTGCATTAGGGCATAGGGCTCTACAGCTTCCTCAGCTTCCATAATAATGGAAGCCAATTTCCCTAATAAATGCTCTATCTAGCTATCTGTTATCTAGCTATCTAATCTATCTATCTGTCTGTCTATCTATCTATCTGTCTATCTATCTGTCTGTCTGTCTGTCTGTCTATCTATCTATCCATCCATCTATGTCTATCTATCTTTCTATTTATGTCTATCTATCTATCTCTATCTAATCTATCTGTCTATGTATCTATTTATCTATCTATCTATCTATGTATCTATGTATCTATGTATCTATCTATCTATCTATCTATCTATCTATCTATCTATCTATCTATCTATCTATCTATGTTTCTGTCTATCTATCTGTCTGTCTGTCTGTCTGNCAGTACTAAAAAATTATAGTTAACTTGAAATTTTGCACATTTGTATCCTGTTTCCGACTTTTTCTCTAGCCAGGAAAATAAGTCCCTCTCTAGCCAATATTGGAGAATATGTTTGTTTTATTTTACAGCAAGGGTATACTGATTTACCTAAAACTTCTTTAGAAAAGTTTATAATGAAATATTTCAGAGCCATTCACAAATCTAAAGTTCTGTGTAAGTGATAAATAATAATCACCCTTGTGTTTGATTCCATTCTCATTGATCATATCACAGTTCTATTAAGATCTTTTGACTCCAGAGCCTATTCACCTGCCAAATATTTAAATAAAAGACATTTCTAAGGGAGCATAACTGCACACAATCATGCTATTTCATTTTAGATCTATGGCCATAAAAATATTTTGCTCCTGCAAAATGACAGAAATAATAGTATTATTAATCTAAATTAAAAACTAATATATTTTCTCTGTTTTGTGATGTTTTAAAAATAAATAAAAACTAGAATATATTTCTTTTAAACTTACTCAGTTTAAAAAATATTTTAGTATTACTTTACTGTGCACATTTGATATGAGATAAATACAAAGTATATAGTTTGGGTTATAGAAGTACTCCTTATCCATGAGGGATGTGTTCCAAGACCCCCAAAGAATTCATGAAAGTATGGATAGTATCAAACTCTAAATATACTGATTTTACATATAACTTATGATAGAATTTAATGTATAAACTAGGCACAGTAAGAGATTAACAGCTGTAACTGATAATAAAATAGAATAATTACAATGATATACTATAATAAAAATTATGTGAATGTAGCCTGTCTCTCTCTTTCTCAAAATATCTTGTTTTATTTTTACCTTCCTTGAGATGGTCTGAGAGGATCAAATGCCTATGAAATTAGATGAAATGAGGTGAATGATGTAGGCATTGTGATGTAGTGTTATCTACTACTGACTCCACATCCCTGCATCTGTGTAACCATCCCTTACCTGCAGTAAATGGCAGGGTGTCACTCGTTTCATGGGATCCCTTGCTGAACTCTTTCTATAGGCTCGATGCTTTCTGGTGCAACACATTGCCATAAATCAGAACATGTTTCTGTTTATATCTTCCACCCACACATGTAATGCCTTTTCCATCTTAACTAAGCACTTACCATGCACTATTGCTGTAACTTTTGCAGTTTGAGGTGTGACAGGAAAACTAGCTCAAATATCTCTCTCTTTTACGATTTCATGGATAGAAGATTTGCTCTTACTGTAGGTCTTAGAAATCTACAACACACAATGATTTTCCCTTCACCTTTCATTTAAAGAAAGCGCTTTGTGGCTTCTCTTTGGCATATCCCAATTGCCAGCATCACTAGTGTTGTGCTTTGAGGCCATTCTTAAGTAAAATGAGGGTTACTGGAGCACAAGTACTTCAATACTGAGACAGTCAATCTGATAACCAAGATGATTCTTAACTAGCAGCAGGGAGTAGACAGTGTGGAGACTCTGGGCAAAGAGATGATTCACATCCTGGGCAGGAGGATGCAGAACAGCAGGAGATTTCATAATTCTACCCAGAATGATGCACAATTTAAAACTTGTGAATTGTTTATTTCTGAAATTTTGTGTTTAATATTTTCAGACCACGGATGACTGGTTAACTGAAATGCAGAAAGCAAAATCATGGATAAGAGGAGACTACAGTGTGTGCCATTTTCCCACATTTTAAAGACTGGTATTAAATGATTTTTAAAAATACTGCTACTAGTTACTAAAAAATTAAAGAAGTAAAATTCAAGTGAAATCATAACTAAAACCTAAAAATGCCTGTGATAGTTAATTTTGGGTGTCAATTTGACTAGATTAGGGAATACCTACAGAACTGATAAAGCATTACTTCAATGTGTGTCTGAAAAAGTGTTTCCAGATAAAATAGGCCTGTGAGTCAGTGGACTGAAAGAGTGGGGAAGATCTGTCATCCACACAGGCAGGCACCATTTAATCAGCTGGGGGCTTGAGTACAATAAAATAGGGGAGGGATGCTTTTCTTTCTCTCCTGAAGCTGGGGCACTCTCCTCCTCCTGCCCTTGTGCATTAGGGCATAGGGCTCTACAGCTTCCTCAGCTTCCATAATAATGGAAGCCAATTTCCCTAATAAATGCTCTATCTAGCTATCTGTTATCTAGCTATCTAATCTATCTATCTGTCTGTCTATCTATCTATCTGTCTATCTATCTGTCTGTCTGTCTGTCTGTCTATCTATCTATCCATCCATCTATGTCTATCTATCTTTCTATTTATGTCTATCTATCTATCTCTATCTAATCTATCTGTCTATGTATCTATTTATCTATCTATCTATCTATGTATCTATGTATCTATGTATCTATCTATCTATCTATCTATCTATCTATCTATCTATCTATCTATCTATCTATCTATCTATGTTTCTGTCTATCTATCTGTCTGTCTGTCTGTCTGCCTGCCTATCTATCTATCTATCTATCTATCTATCTATCTATCTATCTACCTACCTACCTATCTATCTGTCTATGTATCTATCTGTCTATCTATCATCTATCTCTTATTGGTTCTTTCTCCCTGGAGAACCCTGATAACATAGTACCTAATACATTTATTCATTAGCTGAATGAAAGCTGAAGAAAGGCAACTCTTTCATCCTGGGTAACACAGGGAGATGCCATCACTAAAAATAAAACAAAATTGCAAGGCATGGTGGTGGAGGCCTGTAGTCTTAGTCATTTGGGAGGTAAAGGTAGGAGGATGGCTTGAGCCCAGGAAATTTGGTGCTGCAGGGAGCTATGATGGCACCACCGCATTTTAGCCTGGGTGACAGAACAAGACCCTGCCTCTCCGAAAACAAAGGGGGGAGGTGGGCAGGCCATGATGGCTCATGCCTGTAATCCCGACATTTCCATAGGCCAAGGCAAGTGAATTGCTTGAGCTCAGGAGTTCCAGAGCAGCCTGGGCAACATGGTGAAATCCTGTCCCTACAAAAAAATAGAAAAATTAACCAGACATGCTTGCACATACCTCTAGTCCCAGCTACTTGGGGGACAGAAGTGGAAAGATTGCTTGAGTCTGGGAGGTCGAGGTTGCAGTGAGCCAAGATGGCATTACTGTACTCCAGTCTGGGCAACAGAGTGAGACTCTGTCTCAAAAAACAAAAAGAAAAATAATAAAGTAAAAGAAAAAAGAAAACAAAAGGAAAAGCAGAAAAGAGAAAAAAAGGAAAACTCTTAAGATGGAAAATATTTTGGAAATTTTAGTTACTAAAACTGTGGGGTTTGCATTTATATCCTATCTCAAATAAAAAATATTTTAAATGATATGCCACATACATGGAACACAATAGTAAACTACATTATAAGTTGTCACAAAGCTGGAAATATGTTATTTTACATGCATGTCATAAGCAATAGGTTGGTTATTATAGATATTGTGGCAGTTAATGTTATGTGTCAATTTGTCTGGGTTGAGGAATACCTAGCCTAGACTCCATCATTACCAGTAGCAGCAACCCTCCAATGTCTTAACTTCAAGGATCCCATCATATTATCATGACACCCAGTCTTTCTGGCTCATTCCATCTAGTACCCCAAAGCAACCCAGTTTTATCTCGGTGGGATTATCAACCTATTGATTTAGCTTAGTTATCTGTTACTGACATATGCGCTATCTATTACTTTCCTTACGTGCTTATCGACCTGTTAATCCAGCATAGATTCCTGACTTATTATTGTCATTTTATTGCGCACAGTGTGAACTTCTTGGCCCAATTTTTCCTTAGTGCTACTTTCCTGGTTAAAATTCAGCCCAACTTAATCCCAGCTGAAACCCAGACAACTGGCCTATCTGTACAAAATTATATAATCATGATGCTACCTATCATTGTAATTTTTAATGTAAAATTCAGGTTGCCCTTTAGCACTGTTAATCATTCACAATGTTTTCCTAGCCATTCATTCTCCATTTATCCAAGAATAGTGCTTCACAGCATCTCTCTCCTCACGCTTAGATTATTTCAGAGAGTAAAGAGAAATAAAAAGTACTCCTCTCTTCATTCCATATCAACCTATATCTCTACTATTGCATATGAACTGAGATTTGTATTCCTATTAAAATGGATAAAATGTGCCTATTCCTAAGGGCAATGATTCACTTTAGAACAACTTTTATTCTTGCCTATTCAAGGACTCTGCTCTGGGGAATATCCTGTCTCTGTCAAACTTGCTGAATACACACACACACACACACACACACAGA